>NC_056733.1:232886831-233086831 GCF_019279795.1 Protopterus annectens | reverse complement strand
TTGGGTCTTACCAAAAAGAACCAAAGCTTGCATGGACTGCTCTTTCTTTTCTACATAGAGTTGAGATGATATCTAGGGCATTAAGAGGAAACCAGGCTGTTAGATGGACATCATGCAACAGTGATGTCTGGGCCCAAACACCTACTTGACTTTGGATTATCTGACCAGGCTGGGCTTCTCTCTATAAGTTACAAAATATTACCTAGACACAAGTTCCCAAGGAAAGGAACCACCAAATGAAACTATGCAAACTTCCTGTGGAAATCCCAAATGTTGAAGAGCAGGATCCTCAGGACATTGAGGCATATTTCTCCATCAGTTCTGATGCATTTTTCACCCAAGAAATCAAAAAAGACTTGGCCCAGTGGTTCCTCAAGGAGAACAGATGCTTACCATGACTGTGATCAGCCTTCACTTAGTGAATGCATCTAACACAGCTAAAGACTTTAAGGGCTGGGTGCCTGGAGCAAGACCATCTTGATTAAACACATTAGTATCAAGGAACAGATGGTGCTCCTGCAATGAAAGCTTTCAAATCTGCCTGATGCTGAAAACTCTGAGGACTGTGAGGCACACATTTGTATAAGCTATACAGACTAACCATGATGCCTCAAGTCTCCTATATTCTCTCAGCCCATAACTAAATGCCAGACAAGCTAAGCAGATTCAGTATCAGCAACTAGGCTTGGAAACAGCACCTTAAAATGTTGTGACCCATTATGGTCATGTGGGGTCTGCCATTGACAGACCTCTTTGTGTCACAAGAATTGCCAAGTGTAAACCATTTTATTCCATATTTCCATGCATTAAACACTTGGTAGTTTTGGCAATCCTTGACATAGAGCTCTACTTTTATTAAATCAGATCAGAAACTGTCTATGCCCCTTCTTCAGCACACTCAGCCATAGATGTTCATTACAAGCATCACTGCTGCAGCATTTATTATGAACAGGAATTCACTGCAGGCAGATATCTGGCTATAAACCCATGTCACAGTGATTTGGACCTCCCTTTTGTATGCTGGTCTCTTTCCCATGCTGGAGTTTTCAAACTAACACCAGGTAAAAAGTGGAGAGCAGCCTGTGCCACCTTCCATCCTTTTGTTGTGATCAGTACTTTCATTCATCAGTGCATCACAGTTCAGTGAACCTTCTTTCAGAGCCATAAGTATCCATTTTTTTTTGGAAATATTTTTTTTTTATCCTTCCAAATTATTGTTTGATTTAAATTGATTGGTTGCCTTTTTTGGTTAAATGTTTGGAAGACAAACTCTGCTGAAAGACTTCCATCTTCAGTGCCTCTTCTGTTTGGGAGAGGATCACCTTGTAGAGAAGTGTAAAAAGTGGTAAACAACAGTAAAGTAAGGAACAATTAACTGTACATCTTTAGTCCAAAGATGTAGTTCAATATTTATTCTCTAGCGCCTCGGCCACAGTAAGCCTTTAAGGAGTAACACATGACACATTTACAAGAGTTTAAATAGCATCAACTATTAACTTCAATTAAACAATTAAACAATTAATTCATTAAAATTGATAAAATGCATTACAAACTGAATTAAAGTGCATTTCCAACAGAATTAAATAACACTTTTCCAACAGCACTCAGTATTCATACCCTTAGGAATTAAGGTGTCATACTTTAAAATAAAAATAGTTTATTTCTTCAAAAGAGCATTCTTAACCAAATTATCATTTAATTCATTTACAAAAACCTGTTACAAAACAGTTGCTGTCAACGTATCACATTTTCCCTCATGACATTCATAAAAATGTTGAGAAAAAGGACTCTCTAATTTTTTTACCCTAATATCCCTCAAATGCTCCAATAATCTTACCTTAAACATTCTCTTTGTTTGACCAATATAAAACTTATTACACCCACATTTAATAGCATATATTACTTTATCAGTTCTACAGCTATACTGGCCATTTGGTCTAAAGTTAATATTATTTATATAGGGAAAAAAATTAGTTACATATGGGCAACCACTACATTTCCCACAAGGTAGCAACCCTCTCATAGCAATATGGTAGTGCATTTTCTCATCAGGTTTATAAAATCTAGTATGCACTACCATATTCTTAACATTCCTACCTCTCCTATAGGAAAACATTAACTTTTTTCCATTAAATTTTTCAATTCAAAATAATTTTTTAAAAATTCCCAAAAATGTAAAATACATTTTTTAATGCTCTCACTACAAATATTATAAGTGTAAACCATAAATATCTTTTCCACATTTTTACAATTCATAATATCATACTTATATTTATATTTACATAATGGTTCTTTATTGTACCTATTATGTAATATTTTATTGATATCCAAATCAATCAAATCAATATCATACTGTCTTTTTTTAAACATATTCCTAGTGGATAATATTTCAGTCATAAATATATTATCATCATTGCATAATCGAGAAATTCTCAAAAATTCACCATACGGAATAGCTTCCATAGTATGGTTAGGATGGCAACTAGTGCCCATCAAAAAATCATTCGGCAAATTAAATTTTCTATGAATACTAGTAATAATGTTTTGTCCTACAATACCCTGTAAATTAATATCTAAAAAATAAACTTGTTCCACATTGTATTCCATCAAAACATATATTAAACCTATTAGTTTGAATATCCTGTATAAAATCATTAACTGAGGGTCTACCCCCTCTACATAAAAAAATCAAATCATCAATAAATCTAAAATAAAATATTATATAATTTTTAACAAAGTAATTTGTATAAATACATTCTTGTTCAACTAATCCCATAAAAATATTAGCATACATAGGTGCAAAAGGCACACCCATGGCTGTATCTTGAATCTGATGGAAAATTTGATTATCAAAATAAAAATAATTATTTTCCAAACAGAACTTCACTAAATCTAAGATGTAATGAGTTAATGGATAGTCTCCCATCTGTTTATGTACTGCCTCAATTCCAAATACATGCTTGATACTGGTATAAAGACTCTTAACATCTAGTGTTAACCAATACATGTCCTCATCCCATTTTACATCTTTTATTTTATTAAGAAAATCAAAAGAATCTTGTATGTAAGATGGGAGCTTCTGAGCTTCCTTTAACAACACTTGATGCAAAATAACTCCCAAATTATGTAAAAAATATTTAGTGGCTGAAACTATTGGTCTGCCCGGAGGGTTTCTAATATTTTTATGAACTTTGGGCAGACAATAAAAATAAGCTGGACCAGAATTGTCCACATTTAATTTATTTTTAACATCAGTTTCTAGCCAATATCCCAGCCTCAAACCTCTTTGTATCAAACACATGTATTTGTCTTTGGCCTGTTTAACAACTTCTTCTGAAACTACACAGTATACTGTTTCATCGTTTAATAAATCTAAACACATTTTGTAATATTGTGTGTAATGCATAATTATTATTTTATTCCCTTTATCAGATGGTTTATCAACTAATTCCTTTTGTTTGGAAAAATTAATTAATTCTAACCATTCTTTTTTAGATACATTATATTCAACCTGTGTCAAATCTAAATTATTTAACAATGAATTTATCTCAAATTCAACCATCGCTTGAAAGCTTACTGTGGCCGAGGCGCTATAGAATAAGTGTAAAAAGTGCTCTTATTTGAAAAATAAAACATTTTTAAACACTGTTATTGAATTATCACTTAAGACATAGGCAAACATACATTAACAGAAAATAAAATAAACGATATTAACATTTTCTATTTACATACATTGAACCGAGGTAGTGGTGCTGCAGTAACGTTGTCGCCCCACTGCAAGACATCGCGTTCGATTCTCAGCTAGAGCATCTTTTGTGTGGAGGCATATATGAATGGGCGTGCCTTCGTTGAAGGTTGTGCGTCAGGGCTGGTAACTCGGCATGTAAAAATCCACTTCCAAAGATTAGCGGACTGGAGTTCCGCTGTGGCGACCCCTAACCGGGATAAGCTGAAAGACACAACAACAACAACATACACCACATATTTTTTTCGCTGTAGTTATCATTACGCCCACCATTATGTAAAATGCTGAATTCCTGCCTTCCCTTAAACCTCACTCCACCTCAGTTTCTATTTATTTCTATGTAATTTGCTCTGTCCATTTTATAAAGGTACTTCTTTCAGTTCCTTTAGCTCTTTTATAATATTTAATAATTCAAATACAGTTGGTTTAGATTTTGATTCCCTTTTTCTAATTGCTAATTGCTTTTTTGGCAGCCAACAATTAAATTTATGGCCTTACTGTATCTATACAATTCAGATTCTTTGTCCCAGGTAAAAAGAAATCATATCCTTAATTACAGCCATTTGCTTCCCCAGTATTTCTGACAGATTCCTCATTTCTCTGTAAGGAATTGTTAAAATCTGCCAACTCATTACACTCCCAAAACATATGTTTCCAGTAACCTCTTTCTTCCCCATCTCAACTCCAACATTTGCTAGCTATCCGAAGATAAATTCTTTGAAGTTTGCTTGAGGTATAAAACTCCCTATGCAGACATTTCCAAGCAAAGATCCTAAACCTTCTGGACTTTGATGCATATTTGAGAGCCAGCTGTGGTGGTGGTGCTGCGGTAGCGCTGTCGCCTCACAGTAAGACATTGTCCTGTTCAATTCTCAGCTAAAGCGTCTTCTGTGTGGAGACATGCGTGAATGGGCGTACCTTCGTTGAAGGTTGTGCATCAGGCCTGGCAAGTCGGTACGTAAAAATCTACTGCCAATCATTAGCGGACCGGTGTTCTGTTGTGGCGATCCCTAACTGGGAAAAGCCGAAAGATACAACAACATACAACAACAACATATGTCCTGCCATTATTCTCTCGTAAATTACTTTTCCATTCCCTCTTTCCAATCATTTCTAACCTCCTCTGGTTGATTCTTATAGTAATCATGCAATATTTCATACGCCCTGTTCATTGTCCCTTTTTAACAGCAGCTTTTGTTCTAGATTCAAGTAAAAACCCAGAGTAGGTCTTTCACTTAAGTTTTCCCTATCCCTTTCTCTTTGCCTAAACTCTAATATTATTCCTTGTTATGGAAAGCAGTCTATAACCTGCAGTCCAAATGTCTTCTTGATCTCATCCTAGTTTATTACCTTTCCCTATCTAGTTGTCTGCTCCCAATATCTTGGTTCCTTTGCCAGTTTTCTCCAGTGAGCTCCTGTCCCTTTTTGTATGCTTTCTGTACCTCTCCTTCAGTCATCCTATTGGCAAAAATCTCCTTTCTCCATTCTTGTGTTAGCTTAGTTCTTAGAATACTTTATGCTACTTTATAAATATATGTATGGTTGCTATTCTCCTTAAGGATCTGCATCCAAAATCCTACTCTTTTTTTTATTTCTTGAACCTCCCACAACTTCATCATCATCCCTCTCCAATTTGAATTATAACATTCTGCTTGTGTTATGTATATGATCCTTAATTGTGTAGCTATAAAATATCCCTTCAAATCAGGTAATCCTAAGCCACTTTGCTCTACTGGAAGGATCATTTTATTCCATTTTACTTTTGCCCTCTTCCTCTACCAGATAAATTCCTTCAACTCTTTATTTATTATTGTCTAAAACATCTCCTCTGATTGATAAAATATGCCTGACCCACATATAAAATTAAAAAGACTAAAACATGTTCATTGCTTGTATCTTATTATTCATATCCAAAAACAAGTTTCCAGTTTCTCAGTTTTTGTATTATTTTTTTAGTCTCTTATGATGTTATTAGCTGCCACAAAAGAAGTCTTTTTAATTCATACTCCTAAATACTTCATCCTATCATGTCCCCATAAATATGGGTATTACTGAACCAATTAATTTGTGGGTGCATAGTTTACGGCTCTAGCCTTTCTTTTATCTTCATTAATGTTACATCCAGAAAAGACTTGAAACTGTTGCAAAATGTTCCTCAACACTGAAATGTCCTTTTCTGGATTTATCAGGTACAAAATAATATTATCTGCAAAGCCAAACTGTCCTTGATTACCATGCCAATTATATCCTTTAATTTCTGAGTTCCTTATTTTCTTTGCTAATGGCTCTAAATGTAAAGCAATTAACAAAAGGGAAAGATGACACCCATGCCTGGGTCATCTGTTTAAATACTGCTTGACAGAGAGGAACCATTCCACTTTAATTTTTGCCTCCAATCCCTCATATATCCTTCTAATTAACTTTATTATTGTATCAGGGAATTTGTGAATGGGTGTGCCTTCTTTGAAGGTTTGGCGTCGGGCTGGCAACTCGGCACTGTAAAAATCCACTGCCAATTATTAGCAGACCGGAGTTCTGCTGTGGTGACCTCTAACCAGGAAAAGCTGAAAGACATTACTATTGTATCAGAGAATTCAAATGTTTCAATTGCCTTACATATAAAATCCCAGCTTAGTCTGTCAAATGTTTTGTCTGCATCAAGACCCCCAACAACAATGGCATTTTCTTGCATTTTGTTTCCCTCAATATCATCATTGTTCTATTAATGTTGTCAAATGTTTGTCTCCCCTCCACAAAACCACATTGATTCATATCTATCAATTGTGTCAACACCTTTGCCATTCTTTTAGCTGGAATAGACATAAACACTTCAAAATCATAATTTAAAATTGAAATGGGTCTGTATGAAGCTGGGTCTGATGGGTCTTTACCATCTTTAGGTAAGACAGCCACCACAACTTTCTTCAAAGATTCCTCTCCTTTTAAAATACTGTTAAACTTTTCCAGATCTTTATCACTTTCTTTCCTCCCAGCTTCTAAACTTCTACAAGAATACCATCTATTCCTGGAGACTTTACTGCAGGTCAATTATGCATCACCATTTTTATCTCATCCCATCCTATCTTAACTGTTAATTGTTGATCTTCACCTGCCTCCGACCTTTGCTTACTTAAGTCTTCCATAAATATTTCTATTTGTGCTCTTTCTTCATTTCCACATTTCTCTGCTTTGTGCAAACCTCTACAGGATCTCTGGTTATTTTTTCTTGTTATAGGCTCACCAAGTTTGACAACAGCCCTTTCTACATTCAGCCGCCCAAGTCTATGTGCTAAATTTTTTGTGCTCTGGAGTTATTAAAAATAGTTGTTTAACAGCAATCTTTCTAAATTCATCCTTATTATCCAGATAATTCCTTATTTTCTCTTTAGCACTTTGCATTAGCTCCTCTTCTTGTTCTGTGAGATTCCCTTTATTCTGCAATATTTAAACCTTTGTCAGTCCCTCCAAGTAATTCCTATTAATTCTTAACCATATCCCGTTCTCTTTTACTTCTACCCTTTTTAAACTCCATTTTAATTGTATCCCACTCATTAGCTATAATATTTGAAGATAATTCCATCTTCCTAACAACTCTCAAATAATTTCCACTATTGGTTCCTTAAATTCCTCTCTTTTTAACAGGAAGATGGGAAAGTGCCAGTGTGTCATTTTTACTTCATTACCTTGCATTTTTATCTTACTTTTTATCAGTGCATGATAAAATAGTTATTGGATATGTGCCAAAGTTGTCAATTAAATGCAAAGGTTCCTGTGAAATAGAATTTCTACCTAGTCTAGCCCAGTTATTTATCTTGGGGAATAATATATAAATTCTATACAAATTCCTACTACTGAATTCACATTTTGTATACCAAATATTTTCACAAATCTCTTCAGAAATCTACCCTCTTCTGTTATATTATCCCTTCAAGGTCCACAGTACATCTTCACTATTTGAAATCAAGTTTCAGTCCCCACCTATAAGTAAAGTTGATTATTTTTCACAAAATTTTCTTAAGCTTTATGGTAGCAGTTTTTGATGAAATATAAATAAATGCCAGTGTATTCTTCTTTCCTTTCTAGTACCTCCTTTTATACCTCTCAACTTCTTTTGGAGCAAGAAATCTGTACAAAGCCATAAATAATAGGGGGACAAAGGCTCAAAAATAAGGACAATTTTAAATATTGCTCTTACAAATGTAGAACGTTGACAGAATATCATGTTATGCCTTAGCATGAATTTTTTGAAGAGTATGAGGTCTGAAACTCAAATGCCTGCCATTATTTTCTGACTTCAACCATTAAGCATTTGGAACAAATTTGCCAGAAACCACGATTTTTTGAGGAAATGGCCAAAAATATGAGGCAAAAATCTGGACAGTTGAGAGGTATACTACCACATATTTATCATTATGGTCTTTTTCCCTCTTCTGGAGATCTTCTAGCAATTATTATAATTACTTCACTTTTCTTTAGTCCCTGATATTTTGCTGAATATCCATCCTGAAACCCTTTTTTTTTGTCAAATTCACATGCTTGTTTCTTTCCAAATGTGTCCCCTGCAACATTTCTATTTGCACTCTACACTTTTTGATATAATTTGATAGTCTTTCCTTTTTTGTCTATAGCTGTAAGGCCATTTACATTTTAAGATAATATGGATAGTGTAGCCATTAGGATAAATAGTTATTGTTCCCACCTATTATACATGACAGTTTGTTGAATGTGTATTTCCAACCTTTGTGTTACATGCATAAGCTAATGTTTGGCAGGCTGATTTTTTATACAATTGTTTCTTCTCATCCCCATTTAAACCTATGTCTTGTTTTTCAAGATTTTTTTGTTTTAATGAAAGCCCTCAAAAAACACACTCGGAACCTATTAACTTAAAATAAACAGACAAAAAAGATATTGGGAGAAAATAACTAGAGAGAGAAATGTAATAAAATGGAAAGAGGCCAAGAAGACATTTGGATTGCAGGCTAAAGACTGCCTTCCATATCAGGGACTGATATCAGAATATAGACAAAGAGAAACATATAAGTGAATTCTTAATGAAAAACCTGATCTACTAGAGTTTTTAGTTGAGTGTAGAACAAAAGCTTCTGTTAAAAAGGAATAATTAGTAGGCAATATAAAATATTGCACAATAACTATAGGAATCAGTCAGAAGAGGTTAAAAAAGATTGGAAAGAGAGATTGGATAACCAATTTGTGAGTGAACAGTTGGAGGACATATGTATGCCTCCCAAGTATGCAACAAAGTCCAGAAGATTTAGGATTTTGCTTGGAAGTATTTGCATGGGTATTTTTATACACCAAGCAGACTCTAAATCATTTTTCCTCCAGTAGATGGCAAATTTTGGTGTGATGGAGAAGAAAGGTGTAATTTGGAACATATATTTTGAGTGTGTAATGAGTTGCCAGACTTGAACAATTCCATACAGAGCACTCTGTCAGAAATATTGGTTGAGGAAATTAGTGTAATTAAAGACTTTTTTTTTTTGAGCTGGGATCCAAGATCTGTTTTACCTGGACATATTAACACCTTACTAAGTTTAATTTTTGTGGCTGCCAAAAAAAAATAGTTACTAGAAAATGTTAATCAAAGTCTAAGTCAACTGTGTTTGATGCATTCAATATTGTAACATATAAAAAAACTGGAAGTGAGCTCTTTAGAAATGGTAGGAGTAAGTTACAAAGAATAAAATGAAAATTATGGAACAATACATGCATAATAATATTATTGAGGAAGGGTGAAATTTAAGGGAAAGCAGGAATTGAGAAATTTATGTAATGTTTAATTGATGATAGTTCTACAAAAATGTGTGGGATGTATCTTTGTAATTATGAACATGTTAATTTGATTTGTTTTCTTTTATACAAATGCATTTTTGCCTATGTTTTAAGAGATAATCCAATAAAGGTGTTAAAAAGATTAATTGATTACACCTGCAGACAACTTGTCTCCATGGAAAAATAATCAAGAATGAATCTTTGTAAATTTTACTCAGAAAAAATATATAGCTACCTTCAGCTGCAGATTTCTTGACTGAACAATTTCTAATAGAAAGAAAGACAAGCTAATATTTTTATAGATGTAAGTAGCCTGGAATTATTCATGGCATTCATCATTTTACTTACAAAAAACACTTGTTTGTAGTTAAAGTGGTTAAAGTGAAGGGCATTAACCTAGACATTCACCCTTGTAAAAATAAGAAAAAATATCTCAATTCTACATATAATATAATCAGTGCACTTTTATACCCCATTCCCACCCCAGCAGCTCAGGATCACAACATATCGATATTAAACTGGCTTTTAACAAAACTTGCAACTCATATTATACTGTAAAGCCTATACTTCTTATGACTAAAAAGTACTTATTTTCTTTAATATATTTAGCACTTAGAACAGTCACTGAAGACTCCCCCTACATTTAAAATACCCCTGACAACACACTACATAAAACTGCTTTACTATATATCCCATGCAGTTTATATAATGAAATGTTTTATGCAAATACTAATAACAAAAATGGTTTTATATAGAGTTACTTTTTTCCATTTTTAGTGCCCTTCTAAACATTAATAACATAAAGTAGAGTATATGCTTTACAGTCTACCCACAAGTTTTACAAAATCAGCAAAAATCCAGTCTTTCCAGCCACTGTGTCTTGCAAAATCATATTTCACAAACAGGCTTTATGCTTTATAGTATCCCATTTATTCAGTAATTCAGTGTTGCTGGTCTTATTCCTGTTCATCTCCATCTCTCAACATCAGATGTTGCTTCAGGTTCAAAGTACTCCTGATTCTTCTAGACAACTCCTGTGTTTTATTTTCTGTTTCTCATACATTTTCCTGGATTCCTAATTTTATTTCTTTTCCTCCTCCCTTCTAAACTATGGTGACCTACCCAGATCGCTTACAGGGACATTCCCATAGATTTTTTGTTTTGATTCTGGTCTTTGTTTACATTTTCAATCTGGCTTTCTGAGCATACCCCAGCTTTGGCTGTGGGGTTTGTGGAGGGGTGCTTGCAGGAAGTTTCAATGGTCTTAGCCAAATTCCATCTCAAATTCCAGTTGCAACAACAGCTCTCACTGAGTAATTCATTAGTTTCACCTGTGCTTTTTATCCTCAGAGAAAAAGTAGCCTTTCAGGAATTTTATGACCAGACTTGCTACTACCTTGTAGGAAAACATATGAGCAATACAAAGCTAAAACATTAGTAAACAGAGTTTTCTGATCATTTAATTTCTATTTTAGTTTGTGCGGATTTCTGAATGCTAGCTAAGTGGTGTGAATGATGATATGCTTGACTGCCACTTGCTCTGTAGAAAATATCAGAATGATGCAAGTTTTGAACAGTAGTAGAAGCAGTCTTCTTTTTGCATGTTTTATTTTTTGATCTCTGAATACTAGCCAAGTGTAATGGTTTTCTGACCTGCTGTGAAAAAAAAACATGTGTGATGCAAGCAATAGATTCATTTTAAGCAATGAAGTCCAGAACTTACTATCACAGTAGAAGCTGTACAGTACAGCAACCTGTGATAGTTATACGTACTAATTCTGAGATTGCTTTACAATGGAGTAAGGGGACTATGTAAAGAGACTGCCAAGATTTAGTATACATTCACTAAACTGTACTCTTTTGACTATACTGCTTGCAGTTATGCTATGCAGAATAAATAAAAGAAATAAAGAACTTCACAATTAAGACAAGCTTTTTGATGAGTTCATAAAAAGTAAATACTGAGAGTCTTGCCTAACCACCCCCACCACAAACACACAAAAAATGTAATAACCTTATTGTTTCCCAGTGAACTGGGACTGAAAGCTTTGACAGGAACTGAACATTGTTAATTGTGTTCACAGGGAATGAAAACAGGCCTGCATAAAGTAAACTGAAACCAGGAGTAGAGATGATGATGACATGGTAAGTGTGTGGTGACAAATCCATGAAGGACATCTGGGAGGTATCAGGGTAAGTTTCTTTCAGTCAGAATTTTAGACTCTTGGATTATCCCTTTAAGCTACTCCAGTGTTGAACATAAAACATATGTGTAAATAAAATTACCATTACAGTATATATTCTAATAGATCACTGTTGCAATAGCCACCCTTCCCTCCATCTCCCTTCTTTCAGTGTGATTTTGTGGTATTGCCAGGGTGTATGTTTCCTAATATCATTACTTTAAGGGCTATTGCCTCCCTTTACTGGACAACAAAGCCCTGAATATTTTGGTGCTCTTGCTGTCCTTTTATATGGTGTTATCCTAGAGCTCCAGGCAGTTAGACCATGGAAGGTGTCCTTTAGCTTTAAAAAGCTGACTGGTCAGTGTAGGTAGAACCCAAATAATTTAAACTACAATTGTACCAGTGATCTATTAGAACATCCACTCTTATGGTAGGTTTACTTATATAACTGCACTTTCCTGTACACAAATGGTAAATAATTTCATTATTCATGGTGTAGAATCAATATTATTCAGTCTTCTTCTGCTAGATTCAAGTCCCAGCTAATGGCATTTTTCCTTCCTGTATTTCATACAAGAAAAGTATGAATTTCATTAGGTTAGCAGCACTTACGTTTGGTGGTCTGTACACTTCAATAATTGTAATTATTCCAGGGCAGTCTTTATTGCCAAAGTTACACAATATTCAATACTGGGGTTATCATCAGAGATGTAATAATCACTGGGGTCATAGACATCTTTAATACCTATTATAACACCTCCACCTGATTTTTTTTTACTAAAATGTCTGTTACTACATAGCTGGCCTTAGGCATAGGCCAACTAGGCGACCACCTAGGATGCCACTAGCAGGGGCGCTTTTCCAGTATTTATTTGATGGAGGTAGACCAGGATGACGGCACTGGGGGGTGTGGTGGGGGGGCGTCATGGAGCCCTTTTGCCTAGGGCACCAGTTGACCTAGGCTGACCTAGAGCCGCTACAGAAAAGAAACACATTTTTACACTGGCAGAACTGGTTTCCATCATTGTTCTTTAAGTATCTTCCACAAACAATAGCAACATCAATCTTACTTGAATGCAAATTTTACAAATATATGTGTGTGTGTGTGTGTGTGTATATATATATATATATATATATATATATATATATATATATATATATATATATATATATGGGTCTACTTCAAAAGATCAAAAGCCACTTACTCAATTCCCAAATCATCGAGATGACAATATCGAAACTACATGTCTGTGAACCATTAAACCATCAAAAACTTTCACTGGGAAAGAAACCACTTGGCCACTATGAGGAAGTTTGCCCTTTTCTCCATTATAGTATGATCTCAGAGTTGGTATAGTTAGTTTGGGGGGAATGTGGGGGGTGAAGCACCCCACTTTGGTGGGTTTTACTTGCTTTGTTGTGTGTATTTTGTCCTGGTGATCAAGTGGTTCCTTTCCCAGTGAATGTTTTATGGTTCAATGGTTCACAGATATGTGATTTCAATAATGTTATCGCGATGATTTGGGATTCAAGTAAGTGGTCTTTTGATATTTTGAAGTAGACCCATGTACATATACATACACATTACTAATGCTCCTCTTATTAACAACCAGCACATATAAATCAAATTTTGCCAACTGTAAACCATAATTTCTGACCTGGTAAAAATCTTGTTTTATGTTAATCAAATATTGTAATATATCTGCCCTTCTCTTGTCTTGATAAGTGGATTCCATCCTATAAAAATATGTGTGCCCAAAATTACGCTTGCATGGTCTATACATCCCCACTTTTTAAAAATAGACTTTTTTATGTAGATATTTACCCCCCAAATGCTTTCATTCATGCTGACCAGACTCTTCTTTCTTTCTTTATGTGACTTGTGAAAAAAACATCCTAATACCTGTACACACTATGCTACCTAAGAGAGCTGCAAGTTCCCCAATAGCTTTCTGAGAGTTCTTAAAGATGAGATAATTTGATCTAGCATGGATAAAAACATCTCCATACTACTTCACATTTTGTTATGTGCCATTGTACCCAGTACTTTTACTTTTTAAGGTGCTGTTTTGTTTGCTTCCTGCATCTTGTTTTCTCTGAAAAGTGTACCCTGATATTCTTTGTGCCTATGCTTTCTGTGTGGGGCATCCAACACTGCCTACTGGATCATGCTTTTCCATGTTATGATCAGAACTGATACCAACTACATCTACATTTTCTCTGTGTGGGGTGCCCTGAAGCCCTCCACAACCTGTGATTCCTCTGCAGGAGACAGTGGATTTCTGCTCTGTGTGGGATACCTCAAGCCCCCTACCCTGCTTGTACTATATGAAAAGCCTTGATGCTCACCATTTCCTGTGCTTTCTCTGTCTCTAATGTATGGATGTCCACTGCAGTACCCGGCTCTAACTGTACCTTATTCTTCTTTTATGTATGAACCTGAATGTTCTCTGTATCTTCTGCTTTCCCCATGGGGAATCTATACACACAATGATTTATACTAGCCCCTCAGTTCTTAAAAAAGTTGACTTCAACTTATCAACTGCTGAAATACATGAAAATGTATAAAAATGAACTAATTACTATACAGTAGAGACAGCTACAATGTAGTGCAGTGAAAACCCATGTAACATATGAGTTCATGGTATATGAAGTAATATTTCAAATTCTCAGTGGACTATGCCACATGCACTTTCTGAGTGGTATAACTCCAGAGTTGTAACCTTTCAGATAGAATGTTTGTTTACAGTAAATTCATGCACTCCCTGTATGGCATATATAGGGGAATCTTGGTGTTAGTAGGGTGTAACGGGTGCAACTCCCCCCCCACATCAAGGGTACAGGAGGAATCCCTGCAAAAACATATACTAAAATGTATAATATTACCAAATAATCACTGTGTACCTCTCCAGTGTTATAAAACTTTCAATAAGCACCATTTTATAGCTTATTGAAGTAAACTCCTAATTATAATGTTCTCAGACAATGTTTCTTACTACTGTGTTTGGAAAAGCAGACATACAGAGAGGACAAATGGTACGTGTTATAAAGAAAGTTAATGTCTTTGCAGGATGTAAAAAAATGTGTAGCCTTCTTTTCTAGCAGTATAATTTGTATAACATAGAATCTGCTGTACTAGTAGTTGAGGATATGATTTTCTTGCCCATATTACAGAAAAATTTCACAGGTATGTAATCACAATTCAAAGTATGAAGTCTTTTATTGTCTACTTAATGTATATACAATTCTGTAGTTTCTTGAATTAAATAGAAGGCTGAAACATGTTTCATTGTATTTAATGTTTCTTTATCAGAAGTATAAGACCTAATTATGTGAGTCTCAATACTTCACAATATAAACTGAGAATAAAAAAAATTCTAAAACTTGCTGTTATTTTATTTATTTATTGATTGGTTGAGTGAATTAGCTTAATGATACAGTGCAATACAATCAGTTAAGTAAGAAGCAGTTCACCTCAAGTTATATAACTTAATAAAAACAGAAAACCTCAGTGAGGTATATCATTTTTCTGTGATTAGCATATAAATGTTATCCAGTGTATTAAGTAACAGTCACATTTAGTGAATCAGGTCATCTTAAAGAATATTGTTTTTTTTTTTCCACAGACAAGACATATTTAGCAGATGAGATATTAAAATGTGCAGGAATATCAGGAATTTAAAGGGGGCGAGTTCAGAGAGCTGCATAGATCAGAGAAAATACAGGTACAGAATGTCTGAAAAGAATATCAGGAAGAGAGTTTTTTGGAGCAGTTGAAGAGTAAAACAGGTACTGTAAATTTAGCATAGTAGAATGAGATATCTGGAGGTAAGAAGTAGGTAGGGTAGAAGGTCATTGTCCATGTTGGAGTGAATGACTTGAGACGTACTTCCCTGGACTACATGAAAAGAGACATGGAAGAGCTCTCAGATCATGTGGCCCAGGCAGGTATGACCCTAGCCCTGAGTAGCATCCTGCCTTCGCCCAGAATGATACCACAATATAAGGACAAAATGATTGACTTCAGCAATTGGCTAAGCTTCTGGTGTCATTCAAAGGGGATCCAGTATCTGTCTGCCTGGGACAACATGATCGACAGACCACAATGCTTTGCCAAAGATGGTCTGAACCTGTCGTCCCTAGGATTCAGGTTACTGGCTAAGGCTCTTGCCACCCCTATAGTGCCTTTTTTAGGCAAAGTTCAAAGGACAAAACCACCACCGTAACAGTTACAAGCATGCAAAATCTGAAGGTAATGCTACTCAATGCTAGAAGTCTAAACCTCAAAATGCACTCTCTCGAGGCACTCCTAAAAATGGAGAACATCGATATCTGTGCAGTAACTGAGACCTGGTTCAAGGCTCCAGAGAGCACCCCTGCAATACCAGGCTACAACTCTTACCACACTTTTTGGCCACCAAACCAGGACCGAAACACTAAAGGTGGAGGAGTGGCAATATTCACCAAGGATATTCACACCACCAGGCTAGTTGCCCAAAAATATTCCTTGTTTTCCTGCCTCTCCTAAACTAGTTAGACCAGTTTACAGGCCCTTGCTGTATCCTGGGCTGTGTTGTATTTCCTGTGTTGTCCATTGCCTCTTGGATGAAAGAAGAAGTAGCTCACCAGTGGGGACACAGCTCGGGTCCTGTTGAGTCTTCTGGCTACAGAGAAGGAAAAAAAAGCTGCTTTCTTTGATTAGAGTATCCTGCTGTTTTATATTTGTTTTTTACCTTGCTTACTCAGAGCAAGCTTTAACTTTTTTTTTGTTTTCTGCATTTTTTTTATTATCTTTTTTAAAGTACATTTTAGTTGATTTACATTTAATTAGAAATTAGTCTAAATCAAGTTGTTTGTTGTTTAATTTAATTTTGTTGCTTTTGGCTGCCCACTACTACTGCTATGACTGTACTGTACTGCCAGAGGTGACCTGTGCCTGACATACAAGGCCATGTCCAGCCAGATTAATATGGACATGCTCCACTCAAAAATCCAAATCACAGAGCCACAAGAGCAAAGAGACTTAAACCTCAACACGGATATAAATAGGATGTGCTGGAGGGACAGATCATCATTTCAGAGAGACTATGTGGAGACAGAATGAATCATGGTCCAAGGACAGAGCACCTCGCTCTGTCTGGCTCTAGAGGAGAGACCAGGCAGGGGGAGGGGTTAGGTTTTACCCGGGATCATCTCTGTGTCACTGCTGACAGAGGCTGGGGCAACTAATGGGGTATGTTATTCTTCAACCTATGTGGTGAAAGCCACACAACTCTGGAACACAATGCGTCTGAAATTCTCCAGGTGCAACTAACACTAGGTAAGACTGCAATCCAAATTGTAGCTTGCTACAGATCCCCCACCATGCCTCAAGATTCTCACTACACCTTTCTAAACATACTGGAAAATATTAAGATAGAACCAAACACCCTAATACTGGGTGATTTTAACTACCCTTCCATTAACTGGGAAAACTACTCGTGTACCAACACATTTGCCCAACGGTTCTTGGAATTCATAAATTCCAACACCCTGGATCAACTAATACATAATCCCACCAGGGGCTCCAATATCCTAGACCTGGTCATTACCAACATGGGAAATCGATGCTCCACACCTAAGGTCACCCCCTCGTTAGTCAGGTCTGACCATAAGCTAATCACCCTTAACATCCACATCCCACCCCCACCCCCCAGTAAGGAAACCTCCATAAAAACTTCTCCAAAGCCAACTTCATGCTACTCAAGTCAGAAGTGACAAACTTCATGACACCCATGCAGACGGGAACTGAAAGTTCAACTGCTGAATCCCACACTAAGGCACTGTATGAGCACATCCACTCATGCATGAATCGTGCCATCCCAAATAGAACCAAGATGCTCTCATCCAAAAAAAGGAAGCCAATCTGGTGGTCCCCTGCAATAAACAAACTTTATAACAAAAGGAAGAAACTGGTGCAGAAAAGAGGAAAATCCCATGATGCAAAAAACTCCCATACCAGCCTCAGTAAGAAACTGAGATCCCTCATAAAATCCTCCAAAGCTAGTTAAAATAAAATTGCCAAAGATTCCAAAGACAACCACAAGGCATTCTATAACTATGTCAAGAATCTAAATGTCAATGCTCAGATCTGCTCTGAGCTAAAACAGAATGGCATTAAATATACTGATCCCAAGGATATTGCCAATATCCTGGCAGATCGATTCAGTGCCAACTTTACCTCCCTCTCACCCCCTAAATGGCCCATCTCAATACCGGAAGACTGCCAAATTCCAGTAATAACGGCCACACAGGTAAAAAATGCACTCTCCAAAGCTAAGAATACAGCATCCATGGGACCAGATGACATCCCGGGCTGTGTACTACATTAACAACAATATGAACTGGCACCTCACCTAAGTGTCATGTTTAATCATAGCCTCACCTCAGGTTTCGTGCCCACTGAGTGGCACAGAGCTACAGTTATCCCACTCCACAAGGGGGGATCCACCTTGGATCCCAGAACCTACCGTCCCATCAGTCTGATGAGCTTTATCTGCAAGGCCATGGAGCGTATTATATTGGAACTTATAAACAAAGACATTGGCAACCTTCAAACACTGGACCCCACCCAGTTTGAGTTCGTGAAGGGATGATCTTGTCTCCTGAACCTGATTGACTTCTTTGAATCAGTCTCTAGAGCCATGTACAAGGGTAAGGTGGTTCACACAGCCTATCTAGACCTTGCCAAGGCCTTTGACACCATCCCCCACTCTGGAATTATAGATAAACGTACTAAGCTGGGCATTAATCCCTACGTCACCCAATGGGTTGCTAACTGGCTTACTGATAAAACCCACACTGTAAAAGTAGCCAACTCCAAATCCAACTCCAGACAAGTGACAAGTGGAGTTCAGGGTTCAGTCCTGGGACCACACTTGTTTGGCATCTACTTTTCTGAAGTACAAGCCAACACTAAGGAACTCTGGCTAACAAAGTTCGCAGATGACTGCAAACTGGGAGCCATTATTGAATCCTCAAATGATGTGGATACTCTACAAAAGGGCCTTACAGAAACAGATGCTTGGTGCCAGAGCCATGGGCTCAAGCTCAATGCCAAGAAATGTATAGTTATCCCCTTTGGGAAGAAAACATGTACCCATGAATTACCATATAGGTGGCAGTACACTAAACACCGAAAGTGTGATAAGAGACTTAGGGACACAGGTGACAATGGTCTAACCTTCAATAACCACATTGCCACAACCATCAGGAAATCCTTCTATGTGGCACACCTCATCACTAAGGGCTTTTCATTCAGAAAAAAGGAGGTCATTGTCCCACTGTACTCATCCCTCTTTAGAGCCATTATAGAATACAATGCCCCATTTGGTATGTACTTTTCAAGACATCTGCAACAACTGGAAAGGCTGCAGAAATACCTCACTAAAAGAATCATAGGCCTAAAGCAGATGCCCTACGCTGACCACCTTAAAAAACTCCAGCTATACTCTGTCGCATATCGTCTACTCAGAGGCGATCTCTGCTTAACTTACAAGGCCATGTCAAACCCAGAGCTGTTGGACATGCTACACTTAAAGAAATCCCAATCCCTCAGAGCCACATGCTCCAGGGATCTAAACCTTGTCATCACAATAAACAAAACATGCTGGAGGGATAGGTTCCTGACCCAGAGACTCCCCAGACTCTGGAATACATTGCCCATACATGTCAAACAAAGTGCCTCTTTGGCCCTCTTCAAAAGGAACCTTGACGATTGGATGGGAGAAAGGAAATTCTCCCCGGGAATCACGTCAGTCACCCTGCTAGACAGAGGTCCAGGGAAGTAAATAGTTTGGGAAGAAATAGCCAGGGAATTGTTATGGCTAGGCTTGTATAGGCCCTAGGGCTGATAGCCTAGTACCAACCTATGAACCTATGAGATGTGTGGTGCTACACCAAATTGCTTATGAAAGAGGTAGCAAGGTGGTAAAATAATGAGTCATGTTAAAGCAGAATTGGAATTTATATGAGGGATATGTTGGTGCATGGATATAAAATGCTTATTTTTATTTTTTTTATTTTTTTGACATTTGTTTAGCAGGAAAGTCCAACTGGGCAGGAAACCCATTTTCAGCAGAGCCCTGGAAAGAAAAGCTCCAAAAATATAGATAAGAAAAAGATAATATTTAACAAAAGGAAAAAAATTAGCAGTAGTGGTACAAATAATATTGATAAGATGAAAGAAGATAATACATAAAATATTCCCATTTACGTAGTAACATATGGAGAAAGATGCAAAAATAAACATCCAATTTGTGCATATATGGTTCAATTTTTACAGACTTTTACAAGAATGCCTGAGATGTCTAGGTTTATATTGTAATATAGTTCTCATTGGTATAAACAGACATTGATTTGCATTAGTGGAGTAAAAATTGCTGGAGATAAACTTCTGTGTAATAATATGGGTATGTAAAATTCCTGAAGTACACAAAATATTCCCATTTGCATAATGCTAAGAAAGGTGCCAAGTTTATAAAGTACATAGAATATTGTTATTTACATAGTGAAGTGGAGAGAGGGTACAAGCTTTACATTTGAAAGGAACACATAGGATCCATTTTGTACAGACTTTTCATGACTGCTTGAGATGTATTTATAAACGAAACATTTATCTTATACTGTAGTTTTTGTATAAGTGAACAGCCTTGTTTTGTATAATAGAAACAAAGCTTGAGAAGAGTTTTTTTGCAGTAAGAAAGGTGCCAAGGATCATTTAGGCTTTGTATAGTGGAAGCTTTAGTGAGAAAAGATTGAGACTATTAGTATGGGTGAAAGAAAGAGTATAGAAGTAAAGTTAGAAAATTATACAGTTAAGAATGTAATATAAGAGCATATGCTTGGTAAGAATGGTATAAGATAAATGCTGCTGAGTGAAGAGACAAAGGCATTAAGGGGGAAGAAAGGTAAGGGGAGGAAGAAGGGGATCTGGGATAAATAAAGAAAGAGAAAGAGGGATAGGGGTAGGGTGAGTGGGTTGGTATCCAAGGAATGTAGCCAATAATTAGAGAAGTGTTGTTTCTGATGAGTTTTAAAAGTGGATGGGTTGGCTTGTTTTCTTATGGTGAGTGGAAAAGAATTCCAGGCCTTGAAGACAGAGATGGAGTACAGAGGCTGGCCTGCTCATTTGTGAGTTATGGTTAACATCACTTTATCTGTGGACTGTAGGGGCTGTTAGGGGAGTACATTTCAATTATGTTTAGTAAGGCAGGATAGTTTGGGGGCTTATAAATTATTTTGTGGAGTGCTGGTAATTGGATTAGAGAAAGGCAGTGAGGTAGTTCGAGCCAATTTAGTTGTTTAAAAGGCCTGGCCATGCATGGTGGGTTTTACCAGCATAGTTAGTTAAAAAAAATGTCTATACTCTGATATCAGTCCTTGATAGGAAAGGCACTCTCTAGGCTGTAGTTCAAATGTATTCTTGGCCTTTTCCCATTCTATTCCCTTTCCCACTCTAGTTATTTGCTCCCACTACCTTTGTTCCTTTCCCAGTTTTTTCCAGTAAATTCCAGCCAACTCTTACCTATTCTCTGCACCCCAAACTGCAATCATCCCTATTAACTGATCTCATGTCTCTATTTCCATGTTGGCTTAGTTCTTAGAATACTTCCTGCTACTTTATGAATATAATATTCTGTATAGTTATTGTTATTCTCAAGGATCTGCATCCAAAATCCCAGTCTCTCCTTATTTCTTGAGCTTCTCCCCATTTCATCATCATCCCTTTCTGCTTTGAATTATAGCTTTCTGTTTGTGCTATGCATAGGAGCCTTAACTGTGTGTACTGAAATACCCCTTCAAATCAGGTAATCCCAAACCACCTTGTTCCATTGGAAGGATCAGCTTATCCAACTTGACTTTGCCACTTTCTCGTCCCAGATAAAATCCTTCAACTCTTTGTTAATTGCTATCCACAACTTCTCCTCTGACTGCTAAAATTATGCCTAACCTGTGTATTATTTATTTATTTGTCTTTTGTTCACCAGGTTAGTCCACTGGGCTGGGGACCCATTTTCAGTGGAAACCCGAGGAGAAAAGCTAACACATGATTAAAAAGGATCATGCCAAAAAGAAATAATACACATATATCATAACATTACCAAGTTACATTGCAAGTTTAAAATATAAAAAAGGGCAAGATAAAAAGACATGAGTAACAACATTAATGCTTTGTAGAAATCATTAAAAGTGTACATTTTGTGCATGTACAACAACAAAATGATAGAGGTAGAGTTGGTGAAACAAAATAGAGGACTAGTAAGTGGAGTGTAAAGAAGAATGAAGAATAACTGAAGAGAAATAAAATAGCAAAGACCAAAGAATAGCAGCTGAGTCTAGTTATAGTGGGTGGAGTGGAAGGAGAGTAGGAAGGAGTAGGGCTGGCCAGGGAAATAAAAAGTAAACAGAGGGCAAAGTTGGCAGGAAAGTTAAGTTTTTAAGAGTGCTCAGTGGTGTTGCTACGGATCCACATGATTATAAGTATATAGAATGTATGAAGGGAGTAGTTCTAGTGTAATTGTATGTGATAGTGGGAGATTAGGTGGGGTGGTGGCAGTTGCAGGAAGGAGAGCTGGATAGGTATTTTTTCAATTATTTTTTGAAGAGGAGAGAAGATTGGATATGCTAGATGGACGTTTGTTCCAGGTTTGAGATATGGAGCATTTATAAAGTAACCTGCCTATAGTTTTGTTGGACTTATAGGTGTTCAGGAGTGCTTGGTCAGTGCTACAGAGAGATTGTGCAGGTTTGTAGAGGGATAGGATGGTGGACAGGGAGGGACAGTTTTCAGGTTTATAGAGAAGAGAATGTACAACTGGTAGCTGTGAAAGTTGGAGTAGTCGTGGGAACTCGAGCCATTGAAGGTTTTTAGTGTGAGGCAGTGATGGCATTTGTAGGGGAGATTACAGGCAAATCTGGCCATCTGGTTGTAACTTTGTTCAAGTTTGGTTAAGAGATTTGCTAGAATGAATATAGGAGAAGCATAGAGTAGGCAGGGGAGGAGATAGGCTTGGACAAGTGAGGTCCTAGCGGTGTTAGTTAGGTATGTTTTGTGGTTATATAGCAAACCTAGTTTTTGATTGTTTTTTTTGATGGACTGTAAGATGTGATGGCCAAATTTCAGTTTCCTGTCAATTGTGATTCCAAGACGTTTAGTATTGGGATCTGCATAAATAATGGTGATGTCTGGAGAAGAGAGACCGAAATAAGTTTTAAGATGGGATAAAAATTTGGGGAGGAAAAGAAGGAGTTTGGTTTTCTTCTGGTTAAAGATTAGTTGGTTGTCAGTTATCCAGTGTTCAATGATATTAAAGGAAGTCTGTGTGAGAGACTGGAGGTCAGTGGGGTTGTCAGAAAGGGTGATAATGGTAGAATCATCAGCATATTGGATTAGTGAAGATGAGGTGCAGTCAGAGCAAAGCTTATTAGTGAAAATATTAAAGAGAAGGGAGTCAAGGATGAATCCTTAGGGGGCACCTGTTTGGACAGGTAAGAAGGGTGAGTAGGAAGTCTGCCATTTAACAGATTGTAGTGGATTGTTCAGATAGCTGGAGAACCAGAGGGTAGTGGAGGTGGAGAGGTTTAATTTGGATAGTTTAGAGAGGAGTTTGGGGTGGGAGATGGTGTCAAAATCTTTAGAGAGGTTGAGGAAGACAAATTATACAAGTTTATTGTTGTCCCTTGCTTCTGCTACTGTCTGGGTAAAAGATAGAAGGGCTGTGGATGTGCTGCGATGAGGTCTAGATCTGTGTTGGGGGGGTAAGGAGGTTTTCATGAAATAAATAGGACATAAGTTGCCTATGAATGCATTTCTCAAGAATTTTTGAGAGGGGAGAGGATGACTATTGGTTGGTAATTGGTAGGGTCAGTGGAGTTACCTCCCTTGTGAAGTGGAATTGTATAGAAAGACTTCCAGGTTTCAAGGACTGAGGATTCTTTGCTAGAATGGTTAATAAGAATTGAGATGGGATATGCTATAGAGTTGGCAGGAAGTTTAAGAAATCATGGGGGTAGGTTGTCAAAAGAGGGTGAGCATGGTTTC
Organism: Protopterus annectens; assembly: GCF_019279795.1. Taxonomy (NCBI): domain Eukaryota; kingdom Metazoa; phylum Chordata; order Ceratodontiformes; family Protopteridae; genus Protopterus; species Protopterus annectens. Next base: position 233,063,022 of record NC_056733.1, on the reverse strand, counting down.
AGTTTTAACAGAAGGGATTTGAGATAGGCAGTGGAAACAGCTTTCAGGGAGAAGGCTGATTGAGGCTGGGTAGTCGAGGGGGTTAAAGGTGGTTTTTGGTTGTTGTCTGGGGGGGGGGGTATGTTTTCTGATAAAGTCTATAAAGTAGTTATTTAGAAGAGTGGCAGTTTCAAGATGTTTTTTTCAGGAAAGGGATTGGGGGTAGAGGGTTTACCAGGATGGAGTATACTGTTCATAGTGTGTCAGATGTTTTTTTGTATTAGAAAACTGGGTGGATTCGGCTTCTTGACAGAATTTTGTTTTGTCCTGAATAATACGTTTTTTGTGATGTTTCTGAGTTCTTTATATTTAAGGAGGAGAGAAGGAAATTTTGACTTAGACCATTGTTTCCAGGTATTGTCTCTAAGTTTCATGGTGGAAATGGTATATTTGGAGAGCCAGGGGGCAGGATTTGGTTTGATCCTAATTTTCCTAATGGGAGCTAGAGCATTTAGTATGTTTAGGAAAATTTTGTTAAATTCAAGAACGGCATCATTTAGAAGAAGGTTATACAGGTGAGACCAGCCGATCAGGGAGAGTTGGTCATTAAAATTTTCTGCATTGAATATGGACAGGTTACAGCACTGTCTACAGAGGTGGGTTTTAGTGGTTTGAGAAGGTACTGAGATCTGTATAAAACTAAGGGGACTAAAACATTTTCACTACTTGTAGCTTGCTATCCATATTCATTTATTTATTTATTTTATTTTACATTTGTTGACCGGGAGAGTCCAACTGGATTACAAGTCCATTTGCAGTGGAAGCCTGGGGAGAAAAGCTCCAAGAGAACAATTTTTTACAAAACATAGTTTTAAGGACAGACTTTTGACATACAATTTCCACAGAAGAGACTTTGACATACATATTAACTTACAGATAGGATACATTCATTCTCTACGATATAATATTAAATTTTAGAAGATATTCCTAAGTTTAGGATTCCTGAGATAGATTTACTATCAGAGTAAAAGCAGAGAAATGTAGAATAAGGCTCCGAGAGAGCAGATGATGCTCACTATAGTTGAGAAGGATAACAAATTGATTCACTATATGCCTTCACCTGGTTTTAGTTGAGAAGGATAACAAATTGATTTACAATATGTCTTCTCCTGGTTTTAGTTGTGTATGGAGAGCTCAACATTGCCCTAACTCCTGGAGAGATGGGATGAGCAGTAGATTAAAAGTCCTAAGTGGGCACAGTACTATGACTGGTTGGCTTAGCAGAGTTACTTAAGTTAGGTGAAGTGTTCTAATGAGACATTAGCCAGGGGGGATACAGGAGCACAGTCAATTATTCAAAAATTGAGTTTTAACAAGTTTCTTAAACTGTGATGGGGATTTGTTGTCAGTTAGGAGTGCAAGAAGGGAGTTACAGGTTTTTGCTATACAGTGGCTGTAGACAGACTTACCAGCTTCATTGTTATATTTGGTTACTTTGAGGAGGTTTTGTGCTAGACCTCAAGGGCCTGGCGGTTGTATAGGGTTGCAAAAGATTTTCTAGGGCTGGGGTGTTTTCAGAGTTATGTATTATTTTGTGGGCTAGTGATAGTTGATTGAGTTGAAGTAGTAGTGGTAGTTCTAGCCAATTGAGTTTTTTTAGGCATTCACAGTGATGTGTTCTGATGGGAGAGGTTGTAGCGAATTTATTATAACAGCTATCAAGTTTGTTTAGGTCAGATTTGTGGAGATTTGTAAGCACGGGGGAGGCATAAAGTAGGGTGGATAGTAGGCGAGTCCTTGCTATTATAGTTTTGGTGTGGTCAGTGAGGAATTTTTTATTGCGATACAGTAGGCCACAGTTTTTATGTACTTTTTCATAAAACAAAGCTTCCAGTTTCTCAATTTTTGTATTATCTTTTATCTAGTCTCTTCCAGCATATCCTTAGCTGCCCATACCCCTAAGAACTTCATTTTATCATGTCACAATAAATATGGGTATTGCTGAACCAATTAATGTTTATAGTTATTGCCTTTGTTTTAGCTTCACTAATTTTGTACTCCAAAAAGACTTGAAACTGTCTCAGAATGTTCCACAATACTTAAATACCATTTTCTGGTTTTATCAGTTACAAAATAATATAATCTACAAATAAAGCCAGCTTTTCTTGATTACCATACCAATTATATCACTGAATTTCTGAGTCCCTTATTTTCCTTGCCAATGAATCTAAATATAATGCTAATAACAAAGGGGAATGAAAACACCACCACCTGGTTCTTCTGTTCAAAGAGAACTTATCAGAGAGGACCCCCCCACACACACACACACACGTTAATTTTAGCCTCTGGTTCCTCATATATCTGCCTAATTAACTTTATTATTGTGTCAGGGAATGTAAATGCTTCCATTGTCCTACTCATAAAATCCCAGCTTACTCTATTGAATCCTTTCTCTGCATCAAGATCCACCAACAACAGTGGTATTTTCTTACATTCTGCTTCCCTATAGATCATCATTGTTCTATTAATGTTGCCAAATGTATGCCACCCCACTCCATAAAACCACATTGACCCACATCTATTAATTTTTGCATCACTTTTGCCATTCTAGACATAAGCACTTTATAATCTGGGTTTAGAATCCAAATGGGCCTATATGAAGATTGATCTGATGGGTCTTTACCATCTTTAAGTATTACAGCCACCACAGCTTTCTTCCAGGATGTTGGTGCATCTCCTCCTTTTAAAATACTGTTACAACACCGTCCACAATTTTATCACTTTCTTCCCTCCTAGCTTTAAAACTTCTACAATACCATGTATTCCTGGAGACTTTCCTGTGGATTGGTTATACATCACCATTTTTATCTCATCCCCTCCTGTCCTGTTAGCAATTGAGCCTCATCTATCTCTAACCTTGGCATATTTAATGTTTCCATAAACATTTCTATTTGTACTGTTTTCTTGATTTCCACATTTATATGCTTTATACAGATTTTCATAACATTTCCAAAACATTTCTGATACCTCTACAATATCTCAGGTTATTTTCCTTGTTATAGGTTCATAGGTTCATAGGTTAGTACTAGGCTATCAGCCCTAGGGCCTATACAAGCCTAGCCATAAACAATTCCCTGAATATTTCTTCCCACATTATTTACTTTCCTGGACCCCTGTCTAGCAGGGTGACTGACGTGATCCCTGGGGTGAATTTCCTTTCTCCCATCCAATCGTCAAGGTTCCTCTTGAAGAGGTCCAAAGAGGCACTCTGCTTGACATGTATGGGCAATCTATTCCAGAGTCTGGGGAGTCTCTGGGTCAGGAACCTATCCCTCCAACATGTTTTGTTTATTGTGATGACAAGGTTTAGATCCCTGGAGCATGTAGCTCTGAGGGACTGGGATTTCTTTAAGTGTAGCATGTCCAACAGCTCTGGGTTTGACATGGCCTTGTATGTTAAGCAGAGATCGCCTCTGAGTAGGCGATATGCGACAGAGTATAGCTGGAGTTTTTTAAGGCGGTCAGCATAGGGCATCTGCTTTAGGCCTGTGATTATTTTAGTGGGGTATTTCTGAGGCCTTTCCAGTTGTTGCAGATGTCTTGAGAGGTACATACCAAATGGGGCATTGTATTCTATAATGGGTCTAATGAGGGATGAGTACAGTGGGACAATGACCTCCTTTTTTCTGGATGAAAAGCCCTTCGTGATGAGGTGTGCCACATAGAAGGATTTCCTGACTGTTGTGGCGATGTGGTTATCGAAGGTGAGACCACTGTCCACCTGTGTCCCTAAGTCTCTTATCACACTTTCTGTGTTTAGTGTACTGCCACCTATATGGTAATTCATGGATACATGTTTTTCCCAAAGGGGATAACAATACATTTCTTGGCATTGAGCTTGAGCCCATGGCTCTGGCACAAAGCATCTGTTTCTGTAAGGCCCTTTGTATCCACATCATTTGGGGATTCAATAATGGCTCCCAGTTTGCAGTCATCTGCAAACTTTGTTATTCAGAGTCCCTTAGTGTTGACCTGTACTTCAGAGAAATAGATGCCAAACAAGAGCGGCCCCAGGACTGAACCCTGAGGTACTCCACTTGTCACTTGTCTGGAGCTGGATTTGGAGTCGGCTACTTTTACAGTGTGGGTTCTATCAGTAAGCCATTTAGCAACCCATTGGGTGACATAAGGATTAATGCCCAACTTAGTAAGTTTATTTATTTATTAGTGGGGGAGGAAGAGACCACCTAGGGCTTCTAATACTTCTTAGAATCTGGGTAGAATAAGATGTGCAGATGATAGTTGAATCATCAGCATACTGGATGATGTTAGAGAATGGGATTGATTTGGAAGTCATTGATAAATATGTTGAAAGAGACAGGACCCTAGAGAATGGAGCCTTGTGGAACACCTGTGGGGGTAGGTAGGGAAGGAGGCTTTTTTTCTTTTACTGCTTACTGCTTTTCGGTTGGATAGGTAAGAGAACCATTGCAGGAGAAGAGGAAAGTGGTAGAGGTTAGAAGATGGGAACAGGGGAAGTAGTGATGTTTATATTCATTAAGGAACAGACTTGTTTTGAGTTTCTGGTAGCGTGCCCAGACTTTATCCCTATGTCATCATGGTAGCAGTGTTTTGTAGAGAGCATGGGGGCTGATTTAGTGTTGGTGAAAGTGGGTGTGTGTGATCTAAGGGGTCGATCTAATCCAGTGTGCTTCAGTGGAGGAGGTTTTTGCAGGCGAGGACAGAATTGATTATTTGAGAGAAATTGTATAAATTAATATTTGTTGTTTGTTGTTGGAGATTGCAGGCAGGCCCAGATGTTTGTTTCCCATGATTATGGTTTCATAAAGCATCAGGAGAAAGAGTGGTGACTGAGATGAGAACTAACTAGAGAGAGAGAAAGAGAGATCAGAAACAGACAGTCTTATGTGAAGGGATATCCTCTAGTGGGATAAGTTAATATACTCACTAGGGAGAAAAAAGGCAGAAATAAGGAGAGGGAGTAACAGTGCTGGGAAAAAAAGAGGTGTGGAGAGGGAGGGGGGGTTAAGGCTGCTGGCACTGGTGGTTATTGCACAAGCAATAGGGAGTACAGCTTTGGTTAGGTCCAGTATCCACATCTATGATTCCAGAGTGGGGGGTGGTGTCAAAGGCCTTGGCAAGGTCTAGATAGGCTGTGTGGACCACCTTACCCTTGTCCATGGCTCTGGAGACTGATTCAAAGAAGTCAATCAGGTTCAGGAGACAAGATCAGCCCTTCACAAACCCAAACTGGGTGGGGTCCAGTGTTTGAAGGTTGCCAATGTCTTTGTTTATAAGTTCCATGATAATACACTCCATGGCCTTGCAGATAAGGCTTGTCAGACTGATGGGATGGTAGTTTCCGGGATCCAAGGTGGATCCCCCCTTGTGGATTGAGATAACTATAGCTCTGCACCACTCAGTGGGCACGAAACCTGAGGTGAGGCTATGATTAAACATGACACTTAAGTGAGGTGCCAGTTCATATTGTAGTTCATGTAGTACACAGCCCGGGATGTCATCTGGTCCCATGGATGCTGTATTATTGGCTTTAGAGAGTGCGTTTTGTACCTGTGTGGCCGTTATTACTGGAATTTGGCAATCTTCCGGTATTGAGATGGGCCATTTAGGGGGTGAGAGTGGGGTGAAGTTGGCACTGAATCGATCTGCCAGGATATTGGCAATATCCTTCGGATCAGTATATTTAATGCCATTCTGTTTTAGCTCATAGCAGATCTGAGCATTGCCATTTAGATTCTTGACATAATTATAGAATGCTTTGTGGTTGTCTTTGGAATCTTTGGCAATTTTATTTTCGTAACTAGCTTTGGAGGATTTTATGAGGCATCTCAGTTTCTTACTGAGGCTAGTAAGGGAGTTTTTTGCATCCTGGGATTTTCCTCTTTTCAAAAGTTTCTTCCTTTTGTTGTAAAGTTTGTTTATGGCAGGGGACCACCAGATTGGCTTTTTTTTTTGGATGAGAGCATTTTGGTTCTATTTGGGATGACACGATTCATGCATGAGTGGATGTGCTCGTACAGTGCAGTAGTGTAGGATTCAGCAGTTGAACTTTCAGTTCCCGTCTGCATGGGTGTCATGAAGTTTGTCACTTCTGACTTGAGTAGCATGAAGTTGGCTTTAGAGAAGTTTTTTATGGTGGTTACTTTACTGGGGGGGTGGGGGTGGGATGTGGATGTTGATTTTACTGGGGGTGGGGGTGGGATGTGGATGTTAAGGGTGATTAGCTTATGGTCAGACCATAGGTACGGAGCATTGATTTCCCATGTTGGTAATGACCAGGTCTAGGATATTGGAGCCCCTGGTGGGACTATGGATTAGTTGATCCAGGGTGTTGGAATTTATGAATTCCAAGAACCGTTGCGCAAAGGCTTCCTAAGTTTGGCAATGACCCTTTCTACTTTCTGTTGTCTGAGTTGTTGTGCTAAAAACTTTTGTGTCCTGAAGTTATTACTAAAAAACAATTGCTTAGCAGCAATCATTCTAAACACATGCATATTATCAATGTAATCCCTTATTTTCTCTTAATACTCTGCAGCTGTGCCTCTTCTTGTTTTCTAAGATTCCCCATATTATTCAAAACTTTATCCTTTGTCAGTCCCTCTAAACAATTCCTGTTACTTCTTAACCATATCTCTTTTTCTTTTATTTCTACCCACTTTTAAACTCCACTTTCATTTTATCACACTTCCTAGTTATATTTTCTGAAGAAATTTCTATCTTCCCTAATAAATCTGGAATCGTTTCCATTATGCATTCCTTAAACTCCTCTCTCTTTGACATAGAGGTAGGGAAGTGCCAGTGTCTCATTTTTATTTCTTTCCCTTCCATTTTTATTTTAGTTATTATCGGCATGTGATCTGAACTAGTTATTGCATGGTTATCAAAACTCTCAATTAAATGCACATCTTTCTGTGAAATACAGTTTATAGTGTGAATTCAATAAAGCCTACACGGTCCGCTAAAACCATGTGTGCATCATGGCATGACAAGCACATGGTAGTGCACCATTTTGATTCAGTAAGTGGCTCTACATAGTGTATAGAGCTGCAGAAATACAGTAAACATCGTGGCATGCTAATTACAGCATAAGCAGTTGAATTATATACTAATTAAACAATTCAAGATGGAGGATATATTCAACAGGCTATAAAGCAATCATGCAGACAGTGTAGGTTTTCCCTGCAAATTCCAAAACCTATTGGAATACAGCCATGGAAACTTCTGTACACAGAAACAATGTTAGGATCTGCACTTGCTCTTATACATGTGTCTGTGCAACAGGCCCAAGTCTATGCTGCTGCTACTGTAATAGACCCCAGCCAAGAAGGAGAAGGGTGTTTAGACCCCGTTTAGCTTTTCATGGACTGCATGAGGTGGAATTTGTAGAGTGCTACAGGGTGGATAGAGACACACTACAGGAACTCTGCAACCTCAGTCATCCACAGCTGAGAGCAAGGGCAAACCAAGGGGAACAAATACCTGTGGAAACTACAGTATGTATATCACTTAGAATATTAGCTACAGGAACCTTTCAGAGGCCAACAAGGGATATGCTGGGGGTGTCACAGGCATCAGCATCCAGAATCTTACATCAATTCCTGAATGCTATGTTACAATATGCCAGTGATTACATACAGTTTCTCCATACACCCAAGGACAGAGTGACAAATATGCACAATTTCTAACCTGTAGCACACTTCCCTGAAGTCCTGGTGTGATAGAATGCACACACATTGAAATCAAAACACCACCCAGGGAACAGGGTGAGGATTTACATAAACAGAAAGGGTATCCACTCCATTAACTGTCAGGTCATGTGTACTCATAAGAGAATAATCCTGAAGATGTGTGCTGGCAACCGTGGCAGTTATCATGACTCACATATCTGGCACAACTCCCAACTCTGTTACAGGTTTTCCATGGTTGATATCCCACAGGGTCATTTGCTGGGGGATGAGGTTATGTACTGGAGCTGTGGCTAATGACACCCATCAGAAATGCACACACAAGGCAAGAAATATCATAGAGCATGTGTTTGGGCTCCTGAAGTCATGGTTACAGTGCTGAGATACATCAGGGGGAGCCCTGCAGTACAATCCCCATACCTGTGCTTAAATTTTCACTATCTGTACCATCATTCACAATATTATTCTGAGAAAACAGGTGCAGCAGGAACACCAAGGGGAAGGGGCACACATCCCACCACCACTGGCAAGGTAACCACCGCTACACACAGGTGAGGAGTCAGAGGGAGAACCACCAGCAACTGTGGGTATAGGTAGACATAGGTGTACACAGTATGCCCTTAACCTGGCCAAGAGGCAATGGATAGCACACATGCTAACCACTTAAGGGGGTAAAACCTACATCCTATGCATATACATACAGTAACATTGATGCCAGGCAATACTCACAGCCATTACTTACCCATGTAAATACTATGTACTGCTAGCATCACACAGACTCAGCCTTGAAGTAAAAAACTTGTAACTTCTGGACTATCAAGGTAAGTGTTGAACATGGAATTTGTGTTTGTGTCTTTCGGCTTTTCCCGGTTAGGGGTCGCCACAGCGGAACTCCAGTCCGCTAATGATTGGCAGTAGAGTTTTACGTGCTGGCTTGCCAGGCCTAGTGCACAACCTTCAATGAAGGAATGCCCATTCATGCATGTTGCCACACAGAAGACGCTCTAACTGAGAATCGAACGGGCAACATCTAACTGTGAGGCAACAATGCTACCGCAGCACCACCACCGCAGTCTAAGTGTTGAACATGGAATATGACAATAAATATCTAAGAACACAAATACAAGTCAGATCCTTGCATACTGTTACCTGCCGATGTAACTAAGTATAAGTTGTGTGATACACGGTTGTTGTGCTTGTAACATATCACACTTATGCAGAAATCAATGTTTAGTCCAAAACAAGGAATACCAATTGAGTACTGTATTGTTTATCATGGAACTACCAGGAAGATACACAATTGCAAGAGCAAAACTCTTGAAACACGACTTCTGCTGTGGCAACACACAAATAGTAGTTGGCTCTTCTACCCCCAAAACAATGGGGAAATGACAGTTTGTACAGTCCAAGGAATAACACATAATGCAGTTGTTATAAATCCTTACCACACAATTGTCACAAAATATGTACACATTTGCAACACAAAAGTCAATTGTATACGATTGCTAGTCACCTTCATTGTGCCCAGCACTACCCTGGTGGTATCTATGGGCCACTTTAGAAGCATAACACCCCTGTGTCATTGACAGTGTGTGTTCTACAAGTACACAAGTCCTATCACCTTTAAGTTCCCTAATTACACGGTTACCTTCTTATCCTTCTTATGGTGTAGATTCAGGCCTCTGAGCACAGTGAATATGCAAATGAGGTGTGAACTCATTAGAATAGTGGAATCCCAAACTTTTGGCTTCGTGTAGCAGGTGTAAACATAGTGTAGGCACTACCTCAGTATTTTTTGCTAATGGATTGCAAATGTGAATGATTCGTGGGAGGGAGAAGGAATATACAACAGCAATTCAGATTCCCTACCTGCAGTGAGTGTGTCAACCAGGATACACTTCCAAAGTATAGAAGTAATTATAGCAAGCTTTAAAATGGAAGTGAGCAACGTGCATTTCTCAGTTTCTGTGCACTAATAGCCAAACACTTCTGCCTTTTAATGAAAAATGTATTTTACTGTCATGTAATATTGTCATATGTTTTAAGGACAATGATACAAAATGTCCTATAGACTGCGTGTGTTAGAGTACAGCATACATAAGAGAAGAATGAACACAATATAAAGAGAAGACACAGCTGCACTGGTGCATACAATGCTTATAAATGGTTGTGTGATCATTCATTACACTAAATATGTAAGCAACACACGTATATACAAATGAGAGTGTACAAGGGTTATATGTCTTTATAATACTGTGGTGGAAATGTGACTTGCACAAGTCCTATCACCTTTGATTTTGTGATATTCATTCCCACTGCAAAGCTATTTCTGTGGCAAAGAGAGCTAAGACACCCTTACTGTGTTTTGTAGGTTTAGTAGTCTGACAGTTCAAATTCAGACATGTGTAAAAACCTATAAATTGTGTTAAAATGTGTTTTGTAATATTAATGTTTTTTGTTTTATTAGCATTTGCATGGCGTGCAGCTTAGCGCAAACACTGTGAAATGAATAAATACATTAAATGCAATGTTAAGTTACTTGTATGCTAAAGACTGCATAAATTACAGCTGAGAGTCAAGTGTGTGTGTAATACACCTTGTAAACATGATGAAACACACTGTATTTAGCATATTTAGCTCATGAGTCAAGTCTCGCATTTATCTTTTAATGATGAAACCTAATAAACACTTGCTACAAGAATAATGCATGTTTAGCTTTGCGTATTATGTTTGCATGTCACTTACCTCCACACAAACATGGTCTAATGGTCCAGACAACAGGCAGACATTGTCAGTTTCATAAAAGATATATTGTTACATCTTTTGCCTTCCATTGGTATTGCGCAGTAGTCAGCAAGCTTCAGTAACACCTGCAGGTTCAGAACACATGCAAGCAATAGGCAGATGCATATCAATTTCAAAAAGGATACATTGCTGCATTTTTTGCTCACTATTGCACAAACCCACTGAGCGGTGATGCGTGATGCTCAGCAACATCTGCAGGTCCAGAACACCTACAGACACCAAGGAGACACTTGTCAGTTTCAAAACGGATGCATTGTATTGTGTGTGGTTTGCCACTGCTCAAACACTTTAAGCGCACACAGGTCACATACCACTTGGTCTGCTCTTAGGGGTGTGCTGTCTATATTGTCATTAGCTTGTGTATTTGCTTTCATAACAAAACTAATCTCCCCATGATTTTTCTTTATCTACTGTGCCTTCATGGCTGTAGATGGTATGCAGAATGTCCACCAGCATGTACCCACAGTGGTGACTAATCCCTTGTATGTAGCACAACTCCTGAGTATGTGTAGGACATCCACATCAAAGGGCATTATAGTTCCATTGTTCTCATCCCTCATCCTACCAATTATTGAGTACAATGCATGCTTTTGCATCTATCTACCAACATATCTTCTGGGGTTGAGTTACTTAAGTGTATCAGTTTTGCCACAGCGAGCACCCACACATCTCATCAGCCATACCCAAGTATTCTTTTTGGTGCATAACCATTAAGGGTTGATGGTGCAGAACCCCCTTCTGTTATACAAGATGCATGTGCTAGTGTGATGAACACAGTAAATACATAACTGATTGACAACACTGATTGCTTGGCTTACATTCATGAAAGTGTGGATTGTGGCGCATATATATATATATATATATATATATATATATATATATATATATATATATATATATATCATGCAAACCTGTCAACTAGCCAGGATTACTTGTAATTTCAACTACAGGTGTAACAGTGTTCCTCCTAACATCTCTGAAAGATGTTAATTTTTGGGGAGGGTGTGCTTGATTCACCTCATAGATAACTGACAAATCACTGCAATTGTACAAGTGTGTTCTTGCAGAACCATAAATAATCAGTCACAATCACATATGTTATGTTAGTGACACAAATTAATGGTGGTATAATAGTATTCTGATATTGATCATGATTTTGGGTGCTTATGCCTACTGTTGTCCATAAACCTGTTTCTGTATGTTCCACTTGGTTGAGACCTATACTGACATTACATTCATATTCAAGCAACTCAGTTTACACATCTTCACAATATGCACCTACCCTCTATTGTATATACCGTCCTTGGTAAATGTCCTCTCCAGTGATCATGTCAAGATGATTATATCACAACAAATCTTCTCCATTGATATGTGACCTTGTGTGACAGTTACATAATATACAATAACTGTGTGATGATATGACTATTCCCACACAAGAGGTGTAAAAGCAATATGTACTGTATCATGTAGATATGAAATTACTGTACATGCTACCACTGTCTTGTCTTTGTGGTGTACGTACAGTGACATGCCATCATCTGCTATACATTACTATGTTTTACCTGTCCTCTTCCCTGTGTTCATTCCTACAGGTCATGTGCATGTCCTTTTTCAATGCACAAACGTCCCTAAATACTTATTTCTAATGCAATCTATGCACCCTTGTTGATCACCAGCAAAACTTTCATGCAGTATGCCAGAAACAGGTTTGCACACTACTCTGCTCTGAATACACTTTCATATAATGTGTTAGAACTATATGCATTGCTTTATATCAAACTCTGGTAGTCACTGTGACTTTCTGTGCAATCCCACAGACCTAGTTTGCCCATAGGTAAATATGTTCGCATGTCTGCAGGTGTCCATGCTGCTGGCCACGAAACCTCATGTAAGTGCAATGCATGGCATGCATATGCAATTAACACTGTGCTCATTGTGCTAACATGTAAACTCCATGTAGGCTTTGCACTAACCCTACATGGAGTTTATTGAATCCCCGGGTATGTCTAGCCTAGCCCAGTTTTTGTACAGAGGGGAATAATTAGGGTTACCACCTGTCCCACTTTGCGAGGGACAGTCCCTCTTTGGGCAGTTGTGTCCTGACAAAAAAATATTAAAAATGGCAAATGTCCTGAGATTGTAGGACATAATTATTTCCTATATTTTATGTAATAGTTGCATAAAACAGTTATTCTGTATCTAAAATACCTAAATGTTATAAGAAACAGAATAAGCAACTAAAATGCTACAGGAATAAGCTTTTATTTAGGCAAAAAAGTTAAGTTCTATCCTTTGTACTAACCATGTGTATGTGTCGGCCTGTAAAATCTGATGTTTGTACCGAAAATATCCCACTTTGGCCATTTGAAAAGGTGGCAACCCTAGGAATAATATGTAAATTATTTCCGAGCTCCTACTACTGAATTCACATCTTCCATACCAAATATTTTCATAAATTTCTTCAACAATCTATCTTCTTTTTATTATGTTTTCCTTTCTAAGCTCCATAGATGGGAACAGGTAGGGCTGTGTAGATTATGAATGGAGGCCCACAATTGGTATGGGAATTTTGGAAATTGGTGTAGTAGGCTTTTATCTGATTTACTATTTTTATGTCGTTTTATAGTTATCTAAAGATTTGGTGGTTGGTTTATGTTTTGGTAAGCTAAGACTTCCAAGCTTTATCCCTTTATCTCATTATTTGATTGTGTTATTGGAGAGCTACAGAGTGCAGTCAAATCCAACACTTTTGTGTCTGGAAGGAGCTGTGTAATTTAGAGCTCTTAAGAAGGTGTCACTAAGGTATCTGAATGCATCATCTAGAGGAAGGGGTTTTAGAAAATGCTAGTTATAAAGTTTTAATGAGGCTGTGGAAGTAGTTTCATTAAAGTTAGGTAGGTTTTAGACTGTATTGCAGTAGTGAGTTTTTCAAAAGTGGGTTGGTTGTTCTATCATAAAAGTAGGGAGGTGATCACTCACTGAATTGGGAGGGTTTGTGAAAGAGATACTTTTGTGTGGGTCAGATGTGAGACAGTGGTCTAGGGTGGAAGATCTATTGGTGGTTTTGTTAAATCTATAGGGGGTGGAGGTAAGTTGAGTGAAACTGTACATATTAGTAACAGAGGTGGAGACAGCAGAATATATGTGTATCATTTGTGTTTAATCTCCTAGAATTATTGTTTCCTGTCTAATATTGGTAGATAACAGTGACAGGAGGTCTTCTACAATTACATTGTTATTTCCTGGGGAAATTTATATAACTGCTAGTTGTATATTCTTGTGACTGGGAGAGGATTAATTCAGAGTTGTTGAAGGAGGGTGGGGTACTTGGAAATGGACTCAGTATAATAGAGTCTTTGTGTAGTATGGCTATGTCCTCTCCTTCTTTGTATGTCCTGTCAAGCTTTATTTTTAATTTGAAATTGAAGCCAAGTTTCTGTTAACACTTGAATATCAAGGGAGTGGGGGGCAACCAAAGTGTGTAATTTGTGAACTTTACTACATAAGGCTCTGGCAGTTTGTATTTTGAAGGAGCAGGCCTGATGAAGTGTGAGTAATGGGGCTGTCGACTGGTGGCAATGGGATGTGAGGTCAGAATTAGGGTGTACATCACCAGTGAGTATTAGAAGGTGAGAGGTTGAGAGGTAGGGGTTTAGAAGTTTTGCTTTGTGTCTCTGTCTAATTACAGGTTTTAGTAGTGCTGGATTGGTATGGTTGTAGGAGGTTTTGTGTAGTACGACTTAGCAGTATAGGAAGAGGTGAGGGCTGATAATATGGAGAGTGTGGTTTGACAGATAAAAAGTCAAGTGGGGGAGGATGTAGTGGATTGAAATGAGGGACACAAATATTGAACGGGGGACGTTGTATGCAGCTAGATGGGCTAGTGAGAGAAGAATGGTAGTGAGAAGAATATAGCAGAACATCTTAGCTATAGTAAGTAGTTATACAGAGTGCATGATTAGACAGCATTGTGGAAAGGGAACTACAAGACTTGTATATATGCAGGGTGGAATGTAGAGCAGTAGCAAGGGGTAGCAAATATGACTCCTTAGCAGAATTATTAAGTGTAGTAGTTGTCATTGCTGGTGAATTGTAAAGGAGCAAGAAGGAAGCTTTGCAGAGTAGCAGTGTGATATATTGGAATGAGATAAAAGGATGAATTTATAGTTCAAGGTTAGGTATGTGGGTAGAGAGGGAAAAGGGAGCGTTGGAAGCTAATCAAATGGAGGTGTGATGAGTGCTGGTGTGTATAAATGTAGAGAAGGGTTGTTTTATAACGAGTGAGAGTTGTATATTTTATGGTAAAATTTATATTGAGTAATGTTAAATATACGTACTCACTGTAATGCAGTGAAATGCTCTGAGGTACTGTAGCTGAAATGCGCTGAGATTCTATAGCCTTAGACTTACTACATATTTCCCTTCATTAGCACATGCAATGGTTGTATTCTGTTACTTCTTTAAAGCATTTTTATCTACCTCTGACATGGAGGGGGCTATGCCCCCAACACCATTGTTAATTATTTATACTAACTCCAAGATCACTGTATCTTGGAGCATGGGGAATGCTCTCGAGATACTATGGCCTCAGACTTGCTGCATACTTTCCTTCATTAATGGTTGCAATGGTTATATTCTGAGGACTGTCATGTCTGTGTGGGGTGAACTGAAGACCACTGCATTACAGCAGGCATATGTATTTAACAGTAACTATTTCAAATGTCGGGACCTGCTTGACCCCTGTAAAAAATATTTTTAGGAGAAGAGCACTGTCTGATATTCATCTGAGTGGTGACATTTCAGTAGGGAGCCGTATTAAACATTACACATTATGAGTTTTTCCATTAAATATATAACTCTCACTTGAGTTCTAAACTGATATTTGGTATATAATTATTTACTAATTCTTTCACATGATGTAGCTATGCTGATTTATTTAGGCAGTGTAGTTGATTACAACAGACAGTTACTTTCATAGTCACAATGTAGAGAATTCATACTTCTGAAATTAACTTATGGAAAGATCAGCTATTAGCAAACTATATATTCAATATACCTAGATATATTGCTACACAATATACACTACTGCACAATTTGGGGAGCCTATAAGTTTTCTGTGTTATATACTACTCCATGTGGACTCCCAAAACCCATTGTACCTATACTTTCTTTGTGAGATGTCCTGACACCTACTGTACCTATGCTAACTCTCTGAGATGTCCTGATACCCCCTGTGTTCTACAGTTCTCCTGTGATATGCTCTGATGCACCCTGTGTTCTATAGCTCCCCTGTGAGATGCCCTCTGTGTTCTATAGCTCTCCTGTGAGATACCCGGATGCCCCCTGTGTTCTATAGCTCTCCTGTGAGATACCCTGATGCACCCTGTGTTTTATAGCTGTCCTGTGAGATGCCCTGATGCCCCTTGTGTTCTGTATCTCTCCTGTGAGATGCCCTGATGCCCACTGTATCTATACTTCCTCTGTGACATTCCCTGATGCCCCTGTGTTTTACAGCTCCCATGTGAGATATTCTGATCCCCCCATACTTTTACTTTGTCTGTGAGATGTCCTGATGCCCCCCCCCCCCGCTGTGTTCCACAGCTCTCCTGTGAGATATTCTGATGCACCATGTGTTCTACAGCTTTCCTGTGAGATGCCCTGATGCATCCCATGTTCCACAGCTCTCCTGTGAGATATTCTGATGCCCACTGTGTTCTATAGCTCTCCTGTGAGATGTCCAGATGCCCCCTGTATGCTACAGCTCCCTTGTGGCCTCCTGTACTTATGCTTTCTCTGTGAGATGCCCTGATGTCCCTTGTATTTTACAGCTCTCCTGTGAGATATTCTGATGCACCCTGTGTTCTATAGCTCTTCTGTGAGATGCCTTGATGCCCACTGCATCCTACATTTCTCTGTAATGTGATGTGGCAAGATTGTTACATTGGAATGTGTGCAAATGTGATGCCCATTGTATCATACAAGTAGTCCTTGAGACACCCTGATGTTCCAGTCTCTCCAAATCATTGACGAGGCACACTGACACACACTGCATTTTCAGTTTCCTCAGAGAGGCATCTTACCACCAACTGTACCTTACACTTTTCTTGTGAAACACACTGATGCATCATGTATACTGCATTTTCTCAGTGAGGCACCTTGTTGTCCTTTGTAACTTTATTGTCTCTCTGTGTTGGTTGGCCTGGTGTCCAATTTCATCTGCACTTTGTCTGTGTGAAGTGAACTGATAACAACTACACATTACACTTTTTCTGGGGTGCCCTGAATGTACCCTTCTTTGATTGATGTACCCTGGTGCCTACTGTGCCTTGTACTTCCTTTGCAATTCATGCCTTGAAGCTCACTTTATGCAACTTCCTCTCTGTGGAGTGCCCTGCAGCACCTGAAACATAAACCTTCTGTCTGTATGGCTGGATTTCTTATACCTTTTTTAAAAGCCTTTACTGAATTATCACTTGTGACATGGGCAAACTTGCATTGATATAAAAGTAATCAAACCATATTAACAAGTTTGCATTTACAAACGTTATACATAAAGTATATTCTATACCGTATGATCAAAGGAAAGTTACAAAAATTGTTAAATTTCTTTCTGCCTTCTCTTGAACCTCATTCCTCCTCCAAAATATTGTTCTCTATGTATTCTTCCCACAATTTCCATTTTTTCTATGTAATTTATCCCTACCCTTTTTTAAAGATTGCACTTCCTGTTCTTTTATCTCTGTTACAATATTCACTACTTTAAGTGTAGTTGGTTTAGACTTTGATTTCCATTTTCTAGTAACTGCTTTTTTGGCAACTGTCAGAATTAAACTTAACAATGCCTTACTTTGTCAAGCAATTCAGATCCTGTATCCTAGCTCAACAATAATTTCTGTAATTACAGTCATTTGCTCACCCAGTATTCCTGACAAAGTACTCTGTAGGAATTTTTTTAAATTTGCCAACTCATCATGAGCAAGGTGGAATATGTATCAAAATGACCTGTCATGTCAACAATAGTGATATGTATGAAGAGACTTTCATCAACATTATTAACTTGGCATACAAACGTATTGATTTTTATCTCCAAGATATGTTGGATGAGGGGAAAATTACACCTGATATTTTTGATTATTTCCAGATCAAGTACCCAGTGGTACCGTGTATCGTTGGTATACCAAAGATACACAAGAGCACCACTGATCCATCAATGAGGCCCATTATTCCGAGAAAATCTAAAACCCTCCCCCTGGGCAAATATGTGGATACTATTTTAAAGGACTGTTTAGGGTCCTTTGACCACATTTGCAGAGATTCCTGGGATTTTCTCATGAAAATGAAAAATGTCGAATTTAATGAACATTGTGTTTTTGTTACAATTGATGTGGTCGAACTGTTCCATACCAACCCACATGATGTGGGATCAGAATGGTTTCATGACTTCTTGTGTGAGTGTACTAGCCTGGATAATAACACTGTTAATGTTCTTATTCTTTGCATGGAATTGGTATTAAAGTATAACTTTGTCCATCTGGAAGGTCAGTACTATAGACAAAGAAAAGGGGTAGCAATGGGGGCTACTTGTGCCCCCATTTTCACAAATATTGTATTGTTACAATGGGAGAGACACATTTTATTCCCACATTTTGAGAGAACACCTTGGAATTTGTATCTCCGACTTTTGGATGACATTTTTATTGTGTGGGACAGTGAAGTGAGTGAAACTGAGGGGTTTATTAAGTTTATCAATGCATCTACAGCTTTTTTGAGCTTCACTTATCAATACAACCCCTTTAGTATGAATTATTTAGATGTTACCATGTCCAAGGATATACAGAACAAGAGATGGGTCAGCACCATATATCGGAAACCAACCTACAGCAACAGTATATTACATTTTGAAAGGAACCACCACTCCCCACCAAAAATTTGGTATCATTAAGGGGCAATACATCCATCTAGCCCATATGGTTTCAAGCTGGGAAACCTTTAACAAGGAATGTGAGAAAATGGGACATGTTTTATAGCAGAGGGTACCCTACTGAGATGGTCACGCAGGTGTGTAGGGATATAACAGTCAAAAGGCAAAAGGGAGAGATTATTCCCCTCATTTGTACCCATGAAGTTTCAGGGAGCAATTCTTTCAGGAGAGGTTGTACAAATAGTAGGTTGGATTTACAGGGAGCCTTTTTTGCACAATATTGTAATGAGGCTGCTCACATTAGAAGCATTATTTACAAATATTGCCACATTTTTTCCCATTTTAAGGAAATGAGCATGGTGGTTAACCAAAAATCCCAAATCATATTTAGGAGAGGGAAAACCTTGAAAAATCATTTGGAGCAGGGCACTTTTGAACATTGATTGGAGTTTACAAATAAAAAATGGGGAACTTATAGGTGTGGCAATTGTGCCCAATGCAAAATGGTCTTTGAAGGAGATTGTGTTACAGTGAATCATTTTAACATTTTTTCAAGGATTTGCAGTAATTGTAACTCGGTAGGGGTTATATATGTTGCCAGATGCTCAAAATGTGAGTGTTTCTATGTGGGGAAAACTAACTCAAAGTTCAAGGAGCATATGTATGAGCATGGATTGGACATCAGGAAGGGGGATATAAAAAAATGCATTGGCCAAGCACATTAGTGAGCATAAGGACCACAGTTTCAGCTTCTTTGTTTGGGAATGTTTACAAAAGGACCTCAGGGGGAACCCTGGGAAGATTTGTTAGAAACTAAGGAGCTGAGGTGGCAACTGAAGCTCAATGCTACTTCCCCCCAGATTTGAATGAAAGTACATCTATAGCTAGCATTTTAAAGTTGAAATCATATGCGGCATGATTCCACATATATTTCTTAGGCTATCAACCTGTTTTAATATGTATATATATTTTTTGTTTATTTTTATGAAAATCATTTTTAGGAATTTTATGCAGTTGAATTAGTTTTGATATAAATTTATTATATTATTAACACCAAATGTTTAAATGCATTGTGAGGCTCTAGTGTTTGCTGGGTCATATTTCACATCACTTTTTTAACAGTCATAGCATGGGTTAATGTACTTGTTATTTTCATTGGTTCAGGGTTTTAAGGGGGATATTTAAGAGTGCTGGATGTGTTTAGTGTTGTGATTCTGATGAAGTACTTATACGAAAGCGCTTAATCTCTGTTCTTGTGGACAAATAAATTCTTTGGATATTTACTACAGTGTTGCTGTTTTCTGTTCCTGGATCCATTCTGTTCCTGTGTGGTTTTTGCATAAAAGTAATCAAACCATATTAACAAGTTTGCATTTACAAATGTTATACATCAAGTATATTCTATACCATATGATCAAAGGAAAGTTACAAAAATTGTTAAATTTCTTTCTGCCTTCTCTTAAACCTCATTCCTCCTCCAAAATATTTTTCTCTATGTATTCTTCCCACAATTTCCATTTTTTGTATGTAATTTACCCCTTCCCTTTTTTAAAGATTGCACTTCCTGTTCTTTTATCTCTGTTATAATATTCACTACTTTAAGTATACTTGGTTTAGACTTTGATTTCCATTTTCTAGTAATTGCTTTTTTGGCAGCTGTCAGGATTAAATTTAACAAGGCCTTATTTTGTCAAGCAATTCAGATCATGTATCCTAGCTCAAAAATCATTTCTGTAGTTACAGTCATTTGCTCACCCAGTATTCCTGACAAAGTACTCTGTGGAACATTTTTAAAATTTGCCAGCTCATTACACTCTGTGGACATATGTCTCCAGGTACCTCATTCTTCCCCAGTACACCTCCAACATTTGACATCTACCTGAGGAAAAATTATTTGGCGTCTGCTTGGGGTATAAAAGTGTCTATGCAAACACTTTCAGGCAAAAATCTTAAATATTTTTGATTTTGTTGCATATTTGAGAACCATACATATCTCCTCACATTGTTTCTTTGTGAATTACTTATCCAATCTCTCTTCCCAATCTTTTCTGACCTCCTGTTATTGATTCCTATAGTTATCATGCAATATTTTATATGCTCTACTAATTACCTCTTTTTTAACAACAGCTTTTGTTCTAGATGCAATTAAATACAACCAGTGCAGGTCTTTCATTTAGGATTTCCTTATTCCTTTTTCTTTGTCTATACTCTGATATCAATTCCTGATAGGGAAGGCAAAAACTAGCCTGCAATCCAAATGTCTTCTTGGCCTCCTTCCATTCTATTACCTTTCCATCTCTAATTATTTGTTACCGATACCTTGGTTTCATTGCCATCTTCCTCCAGTAAATTCCAATGACCTCCTGTCTATTTTCTGTTGCCCTACTTGCAGTCATCCCTCTGGCAGAATCTTCTTTCTCTGTTCCCGTGTTGGCTTAGTTCTTGGTACATTTCCTGCTACTTTATGAATGTAATATTCTGTATAACTGCTGTAATTCTCCTTAAGGAGCTACTTCCAAAATCCCACTCTTTCCTTATTTCCTGATTTATCCCCCACTTCGTCATCATCATTATCATCATCACCATCCCTTTCCTATGTGAATTGTAGATTTTTGCTGTATTTCTGTATAAGAGCCCTAACTGTGTAGCTTTAAAATATTAATTCAAATCAAATGATCCGAAACCTCCTTGTTCTATTTGGATGATCAACTTATCTCATTTGACTCTTTGCCATCTTCCCTCCCAGATAAAGTCCTTCAACTCTTTATTAATTTCTATCCACAACTTATTTCCAGGTTTATAAAAATATGTCTGACCTGTGTATAAAACTAAAGGGACTGAAACATTTTACTTTTTGTATCTTGCTATACATATCCATAGGCAGAGCTTCCATTTTTAATTTGTTGTATTATCTTTTGTTTAGTCTTTTCCCACATCTCCTAAGCTACCATAACAGAATCCTTTTTTAATCCATGCTCCTAAATACTTCATTTTATCATGTCCACAAAAATATGGGTGTTGCTAAACCAACTCATGTGTGGGTACCTAGTTTACAGCTATAACCTTTGTTTTATCTTCATTAATTGTATACCCCCCCAAAAAAAAAACGGAACTGTTTCAGAATGTTCCACAACACTGAGATGTCCTTTTTTCTGGTTCAGCCTGGTACAAAATAATATCCTCTGCAAATAATGCCACCTTTTGTCACCATATCCATTATATCCTTAAATTTCTGAGTCCCTTTTTTGTTAATGGTTCTTAATATAACACAATAGCAAAGGGAAAGGAAGACACCACTGACTGGTTTCTCTTTTCAGGCACAACTTATCATAGAGGAACCCTCCTGCTTTGATTTTTCCCTCGGATACCCCATATATGCTACTAATTAATCTTGTTATTGTTTCAAGAAATGCAAATGATTCCATTGCCCTACTCTTAAAATCCAAGATTACTCCTTTGAATGCTTTCTCTGCATCCCCAAATGAATTAGCCATCCTGCAGGAAGGTTTGCCTCAAATTATCAACTAGTGTTTATTTATTTATTTATATTTTTATTTAACATTTGTTAACCGGGAAAGTATGACTTGGAACAAAGCCAATTTTCAGCGGAGGTCTAGGGAGAAACGATCCAGATGCAGGTCTTTGTGATGTGGGAGGAAACCGGAGCACCCAGAGGAAACCCACACGAATGTAGGGAGAACATGCAGACAGAACATTCTGTGTTAAAATTGTGGTTTGAAACTAAATGCCAAAAATGCATTAGGAAGACATCTACCCCAGGGAACTACCACATTGACAATACTCCCCTAAGACCTGTCCCAGCTGGATGGGATTTGGAAACTTAAGTGGACAGTAACCTAACTTCTGACCAACATGTGTCTATTGTTGTTAGGGAGTCATTCTGTATTGCACAGCTTATAAACAATGGGATTGTGTCTAGATCTAGGGATGTTATTGTCCATTTACTTAGCCCTCATTAGACCAATAATTGAATAAAATTCCCCTTTTGGCATGTATCTGTACAGAAACATGCAACAACTGGACTGCCCTCAGAGATACCTTACTAAAAGGATACACAACCTAAACAGCATGTCTTACATGGGCTAACTTAAAGTCATGTCATCATACTCAGTATTCTACAGACTGCTAAGAAGCGACCTGTGTCTGGCATAACAGCATCCTCTGACCCATTACCAATGGATTTACTGTATATCAGCAAGTCAATTGGCATCATAAATACTCAGTCTAGGGATCTAAACCTCTTCTGCAACATCAACAGAATGGTTTGGAGGGACAGGTATATTTCACAGAGGATACCACTGCTGTGGAACAGACTCCTCATCTACATAAAACAAAGTCCATCCCAGTCCAGTTTGAAGTTCAACTTAGATCTATGGATGGGGAACAGAAAAGTTACCCCAGGGCTGCCTCCTGTACTACCAATGGACAGAGGCAGCTCCTAAATGCTTTATCCCATGCATGGGTTCCCTCAAATTATCTATGGTATGATCCCAGTTATCCTTATTAGGGGTAATATAAAATTATCAACCATGGAATGGATAATGCCAATCTATAACCAAATGGGATAGGTTACTTTGAGCACAAAAAGGGAAATTGGTCATGTTTAAAATGTCCTGCAAGGGCAGCTAGCCTAGTATGATCCTATGAACAACCCTTTCTACTTTCTGTTGCCTAAGTCATCGTGCCAAAAGTTTTTTGTGCTCTGGAGTTATTATCAAAAATCAGTTATTTAACAGCAATCTATCTAACCTCATATGTAATTTACAAGTACTCCCTTATTTTCATTTTAGCAGTCTGCAGTTGTGCCTCTTCTTGTTCTGTGAGATTCCCCTTATTCTGTAATATTTAAATTTTTGTCAGTCCTTCTAAATAATTCTTGTTACTTCTTAACCAGATCTCATTTTCTTTTATTTCTACCCTATTTTTTAAACTCCACTTTCATTTTATCCCACTCCCTAGCTATAACTTATGGAGTACTTTCTATCTTCCCTAATAATTCCCATATGATTTCCACTACCCATTCCTTAAAATCCTCTCTTTTTAACAGGTAGGTGAAGAAGCGGCAGTGTCTCATTTTTACTTCGTTACTCTGCATTTTTATCTTAATAATTATTGGCACATGATCTGAAATAGTTATTGGATGTGTGTCAAAGTTCTCAATTAAATGGGAAGCACTTACATTCCCTGATAAAATTATAATGTTGATTAGGAGGATATATGAGGGACCGGAGGTGAAAATTAAAGTAGGTGGTGTCCTGTCTGATAATTTCTGCTTGAGAGGAGCCTGTCAGTGGTGTCCTTTCCCCCCTTTGTTATATGCATTATATTTAGAACCATTGGCAAAAAAAAAATAAGGGACTCAGAAATTCAAGGCTATAATTGGTGTGGTATTCAAGAAAAGCTCACTCTATTTGCAGATGATATTATTTTATATCTGACAAAACCAGAAAGGAACATTGTAGTGTTTTGGAACATTTTGAGACAGTTTCAAATCTTTTCAGGATACAAAATTAATGAAGCTAAAACAAAGGCAATAGCGGTAAATTATGAACCCACACACAAACTGGTTCAGCGATATCTGTATTTATGGGGACATGATAAAATTAAGTATTTAGGAGTATAGATTAAAAATTATTCTGGTGTGGCATCTAAGGATATGTGGGAAGAGACTTAAAAGATAATATAAAAACTAAGACAATGGAAGCTCTGTTATATGGATATCAATAATAAGATACAAGCAGTTAAAATGTTTTTACTCCCTTTACTCTTATACACAAGTCAGGAGTATTTTATCAACCACAGGAAAAGTTGTGGATAGCAATTAATAAAGAACTGAAGGATATTATCTGCGAGGGGAAGATGGCAAGAGTCAAGTGGGATAAGCTGATTCTTCTAATAGAACAGGGAGGATTGGGATTACCCAATTTGAAGGGGTATTTAAGAGCAAGACAATTAAGGCTCCTATACATAGCACAAGCAGAAAACTATAATTCAAAGTGGAAAGAAATGATGAAATGGGGGGGGAAGCTCAAGAAATAAGGAGAGACTGGGATTTTGGATGCATGCCTTTAAGGAGAATAACAATAATCATGCAGAATATTATATTTATAAAGTAGCAGTAAGTATTCTAAGATCTAAGCCAACACAGGAATGGAGAAAGGTGAATCTGCCAATAGGGATGACTGTAATTAGGGATACAGACAATAGGCAAGGGGAGGTTGGAATTTATTGGAGAAAACTGGCAAAGGAACCAAGGTATTGGGAGCAAATAACTAGAGAGGAAAAGGTGATAGAATGGGAAGACACCAAGAATTTATTTGGACTGCAGGTTAGATTGCCTTCCCTGTCAAGGATTTATATCACAGTATAGGCAAAAAGAAAGAAGACCAGCACTGGTAGAGTTTTTAGTAGACTCTAGAACAGAAGCTGCCATTAAAAAAGGAATAATTAGTAGAGTATATAAAATTTTGCATAACTATAAGAATCAATCTGATAAGGTTAGAAGGGTTGAGAAGAGAGACTGAATAAGCAATTCACAAAGAAACAATGGGGGATATATGTATGTCTCCCAAATATACAACAAAGTCTAGAAGATTTAAGGTCTTTGCTTGGAAGTGTTTACATAGGTATTTTTATACCCCAAGTAGACTTCAAAGAATTTTTACTCAGGTAGACAGCAAATGTTGGAGGTGTGATGGGGAAGAAAGTGGTAACTCGGGACATATTTTCTGGGAGTGTAATGAGTTGGCAGACTTTAAAGATATTCTTCAGACTGCTCTATCAGAGATACTGGGTGAGCAAATTGGTGTAATTAAGGAAATTATTTTTTGAGCTATGATACAGAATCTTAATTGTGTAGACATAATAAGGCCTTGTTGAGTCTAATTATGGTGGCAGCCAAAAAAGCAATTACTAGAAAATGAAAATCAAAGTCTAAACAAACCTTACTAGAATGAGTAAATATAGTAAAAGAGATAAAGCAACTGGAATTGGGATTCTTAGAAAAGGGTAAGATCAAATTTATAGGAAAAATGGGAATTGCGGGAACAATACATGCAGAGAAGGAATGAGGTTTAAAAGAAAGCCAGATTTAAATGAGCTTTGTAATATCTGACTGACAATGACTGGATAGATTATAAGTGATGCATAATGTTTGCAACTACAGTTGTGTCATCACAGTTTATGATGTATAATGTTTGCAACTGAAATTATGTTGGTATGGTTTATTTTCATTTATATAAATGTAAGATTGCCTATGTCATTCATGATAATTTAATAAAGATGTTCTTGTTTAATAAAAAAAGTTCTCAATTAAATGCACATGTTCCTGTGAAATATACTTCCATCTAGCCTAGCCCAGTTATTGTACCTTGGGGAATAATATGTAAATACTTTCCAAGTGCCTACTACCAAATTCATGTTTTTCATACCTAATATTTTCATACACTTCTTCAGAAATGTTCCCTCTTTTGTTATATTTTCCTTTTTAGGCCCCCAAAAATACATCCTCATTGTTGCAAATCAAATTCCAGTCCCCATCTATAAGTATTATTCCCTGCTGAAAGCAGGTTATTTCTCCCAAATTTTTTAAAACTCCAAAATAGCAGTTTTAGGTGGAGTATAAATATCTGCTAGCATAATCCTTATTCCTTGCAAGTAGCATCTTACTATCACAAATCTAACATTATTATCGTTTTTCCTCTTCCTGTATCACTATTGGAGTTCATCTAGCAATTAATGTAAGTACTGTAATTTTCCTTGTCCCTGATATTTTGCTGAATATCCATCTTGAAGTACTTTCTTTATCAAATGCTCATGCTCAGTTCTTTCCAAATTTGTCTCCTGTACAGTAGCATTTCTGTTTGCACTTTGCATTTCTTAATATAATTAAGTATTCTTTCTTTTTTGTGTATACCTGTGAGACCATTCACATTCTAAAATAATATGGAAAGTGTTGCCATTATGGTAAGATGTCATTATTTCCACTTTTTATATTATATACCACAACTTTTGTAATATATGCACCCATTGATGTTTGGAAAGTTAATACTTTATAGAGTTTTTTAAACAAAAAACTTCTGTACTGAATTATCATTTATGACATAGGCAATCATATGTCTATATAAATAAAAAAACATATTGATATATGTTCAATATGATATTCTATACAGTCATTGTCAATAGAACTTTACATAGCTCATTCAATAACGGCCTTCCATGAAACCTCATTCCTTCTCCAATACAATATTCTGCATGTATGTTTCCCACAATTCAATTTTTTTTCTATGCATTTTGCTCCTACCTGTGATGTCCCCACTCTGGGCCAGTAATCAAGGAGCCTGAATCCTCACCACTAACAATGGAGAGGGACATTCACTTGGAACAAAACTGAATACACCCAGTATTTCCAGATGCAGCTCTCTGCATCAAGCATGATTTCCCTTAAATGCACACAGAGAACATGCTCAGTCTGGGGTCTGGGTTTCTCTCTCTCTGTCTCACCCAAGTCCCCAGCCAGGGTCTTCACTGGCACAGCTGTAGAGTTAGGTCCTCAGCCGAGTGTCCAAGCCAAGTCCTCCACCACTCTCTCTCTCTCTCTCTCTCTCTCTCTCTCTCTGTGAAACCAGTGCTTCATGTCCCTGCTCCAAGTACTGAACAAACTCTTTGAGATTTGATTTTTACACACACACACACACACACACACACACACACACACACACACACACACACACACACACACACACACAGACCTAGGAAAGGCTGGAACAGGTTTACTAGCTATCCCCCCTTCTTCCCAGACTATAAGGTAGTTACTGCCACCAGACAAATGGTAGTTTGACCAATTCAGTAAGGCTTTCAGGTCTGGCCAAAGAGTCACCAAACAGATAAAAGAACTCTCAAAGGTTAAAATATTCTCTAAAGGACCAGCCACAATGAAAAGTTTAAATATATTTAATAATAAATAATAAAAGAACATGAAAATACTAAATATCTATTTACAATAAACACCAGAGTTGTAATCACAGGAAATATTAAAAATAACAGAGCTGGAAAGGTTCATACAGTTATAGAAAAACAATACTTAACTTCTTTTTCTTCTTCTTTCAGCTGTTCCCATTAGGGGTTGCCACATCGGATCATCTGTTTCCATTTCTTCCTGTCCGCCACATCTTGCTCTGTCACACCAACCACTTGCATGTCCTCTCTCACCACATCCATAAACCTTATCGTATGCCTTCGTATTTTCCTCTTACCTGGCAGATCCATCATTAGTATCCTTTTTCCAATATACCTAGCATCCCTCCTCAGCACATGTCCAAACCAATGCAATCACACCTCTCTGGCTTTGTCTCCAAACCATCCAACCTGAGCTTACCATCTAATATACTGATTCCTAATCTTATCCATCCTCGTGACACCCAGTACAAATCTTGACATCTTTAACTGTACCACCTTCAGCCCTGACTCCTGCCTTTTTCTCAATGCCACCGTCTCCAACCCATATATCATAGCTGGTCTTTCTACCCTCTTGTAGACCTTCCCTTTCACTGTTACTGGTATCCATCTGTCACAAATCACTCCTGACACTCTTCTCTACCCACTCCACCATGCCTGTACTCTTTTCTTCATCTCTCTTCCACACTCACCATTACTCTGAACTGTTGATCCCAAGTATTTAAACTCATCCACCTTTGCCAACTCTACTCCCTGCATCCTCCCCATTCCTCTATCCTCCCTCTCATTCACACACATATATTTTGTCTTAGTCCTGCTGACCTTCATTCGTCTCCTCTCTGGAGCAATACTTAACTAATCTCACTATATTTTCCTGACTGATCTAAAGAATTATTATCCCCTGGTCACTTACTACAGCAAGGCAATGATGAAGTAGGCAAATGATCCTTCTGTGTCAGGTTTCCAAAACAGACTGCCAGGAAGCTTCAGTCTCACCTAGTATTAAACATTATTTTAGTGATGGAGTCCAGAATGACATCATATACATCTGGTAATCTGACTTCTGGTTCTAATGCAACCCCCATTGCTAGAAACTGCCAGGATTTAGCATTTATGTGTTAATAATACACACACAGAGCCTTGCTAAGATCTGCTGCAGCTCCTGAAAGTCATAAAACCATAAAACACTTCCACTCTTCCTACAGGAGTTAATGAACCATACTTCTTACAGACATTGTGTCTCTGGCTTCATTCAAAAGTTCATTCAAAAATGTGAGATGACATATTTATGGCCAAGGGCCGGTAATTTAATTTCTTACTATTTTTCAAAGTTTGAAATTAACCTCTTCTCTTCCGGTATCCACTGTTAAAACATACATTTAAACAGTTACACTAATGCATGTACATTTCTTTTTCTGTCCAGCAGGGCACACTGTTAACCAGTTTTTAACCAGGAGATTTTGGAATCAGAAAAATGTTTTTAGATAGAGGTTATGATACCAGGTTAGTTATGGAAGCAAAAGGTAGGGTAATCGAATTAAGATGGCCTAATGTTCAAGATAATTGGGGGATTTGTGGCAATGGTAATGTCCAAAATGATAGTGGGCCTGCCTATATTTTTAGTTCTTATATAGGTAATAATCAAATTAATTCTAATGATATTTACTTTGTCACTACTTTTAATGTTATTAGTGACAAAGTTGTGAATACTGTTCATCAGTTTTGGCCCATGTTACTCAGGGACAAATAATTGAGTGGACTGCTGCCTAATAGGCTGCATAACTCCTATAAGAGGGCTAGAAATTTAGGGAATATGGCAGTACATAATCAGTTCGAACATCCCATTGTGGGATTTGGTACAGAAATGCCTATGCCCAAAGGTACTATACCCTGTAATAAATGCTGTCTGCAAAAATGTGGTCAGTTGTTTTAAATACATTAATGGACATAATTTTTCTGTGAAATGTAATTTTAGTTGTAATACTTGTGGGGTTATATATGCTTTGAAGTGCAGTTGTAATAAATATTACATTGGTGAAACTAATAGAAGTTTCAAAGTGCAATTTCAAGAGCACCTAAGAGACATAAAAAATGCTAAGACAGACAGCCCTTTAGGCAGTCATTTTTTGGATGTTCATAGTTCAAGCCCTGAATGTATTTGGGGCTGTGTTCTGGAGACCGTTGAGGTGTCTTTGGGTGAATTGGTCAGCTTAAATAGTAAGCTGCATAGAAAAGAAACATCATATATTTTAAAATTCAATACACTGGAACCACTAGGGTTAAATAAAGATTGTGACTGGAAATATGTAATTTAATTTAATTAGCAACAGGTGTGACTTTTTAATTTTATCTGTATATTATTATGGTGTTTTTTATGTTTTTTTTACTCTTTGAAGGCTGTATAGCTGAGACGCTAAGCTAATAAATTCTGTGGCATATTTTGACTTGCTTGTTGCTTGTGGTATTTTTCTCTTTATCTTGTGCTTTGTGGTACTACTACTTGGATGGCTACGGACCCTGCCAACAACATCCCTCGTTTGTTCAGGGAAGACCATTTAAATCTTGGTCAAAGATCTATGGAACAATATGTGGATAAAAGTTTTAGGTCCTATGATGGTGCTTCTAATGGACCTAATGTACAACAGATTGATCCCAATATAGCTACATTTAACACTGTGAAATCGTTTTATGGGCGAACACAATCGCCGGTGTGTGGATCCATTTGGTGGTGTAGGTGTGTCTACTGCTTCTTCATTGCCTGCAGAGGTCTGCAATTTAGGGGACAAATTGGAGCATTTGCTGTGTAAAGAAACTAGCACACATTTTAATATTTTACATCTGCAATGTTACCTGGCTGAACATGGCTTTTCGCAAAAGGTGGATTGAAGCAGCCCACAATTGTTCTCTCGAGTGGATCCATATCTTAATTGATCAGGACCACCTTAAAAAAATGGCAGCTCAAGGAAGAGATTTTGGCGGTGAGTATGGAACTGCAAAAGTTTATTTCCTGCTCTAAGTTGGATGACATGCTTAAAGATATTAACGTTGTGCTAGAAGAGATGGAACAGGGCTTTATACACCATAAAAGCTTTAAAATTACTAGAGATACTAAAGATTATAAATTAGATCAGGCCTTTCTCTACAAGCATAACAAAAGGCGCTCCTCCTACGACAAAAGGAATAACAGTAGTTTAAATGATAGTTCTGCTTCTTCTACTGATTCCTTTGTTTTTTGGAGGAGGCCGAGCAAAATTCAAATGTAACTGGTGAACAGGAAAACTTTCCAGCCTTACCAGAGGGTGGTAATGCTGCTGACTTTAATCAGAGGTTTCGGAATGACAACCAGCGGGTTAATAATAAACCCACCACCAATTTTTATGGCAAACAGAATCATCGCGATTGGGAACAATGTAAGAACACTGGCGGTAACTACAAAGGACAATTTAATAAGAAAAAGAAATGGAACTAATAGACATTCTGTTGTAAATGATGCTTTATTACTGAATTTGTCTAATGGTGTAGTTTCTGATGTTGTTAGGTCAGTTTTATGCTTAGGTTTAAAATTCATACCCACTGCTTTACCTAGATTGCATATTTTGAAAAGTGAGATTTTTTTTGTTAGGGATAAAGTTGCATTTGAAACAATTTTTTAACAAAAAGGATGATAATGGTGTTAATTATGAATGTTTTGATACTTCTTCTGAGGATTCTTTTCATTCTTGTGTATCTGTTTTAGATGCTTCTGTTGAGTATGCTGCTAATGACTGTGCTGCTAATGCATATACTACCTCTGATACTAGTGCAATTAAGACTAAAAACTGCTTTATTCCTCCATATACTAACACATGTATACAGAGTTACATTTCCATTCTTAATTTTGAGGTAGAAAGGCATTTATAATATGTTAATGTGGAATAAAACTAATGTTTGCTTTAATTTAGATAAGCAACAATGGACTGAATTTTGTAAATTTTGTAATGATAGAAATTTTGTTGTAAAGCCATCTGACAAAAGCAATCAAATAATGATTATGAATTGTGTGCAATACTTAGATATGTGTTATTTACATCTAAATGATAGAAATGTTTATGAGAAATGTGATACTGATTGTTATTTTAAGGCAATTGATGAGTATTTGTTATTGCTTGACAGGGGTCAACACTTGGGTTGTCTTTCCTTTAATGATGTTACAAAAAAATTTGGTGTGAATAATATTTTTTTTTTTTTTTTAAAAAACCCGGGTTTTAAAATTTGGGAATTTTTTTGGGGGGTTTTTTTATTTTTTCCCCCCTTTTTTTTTTTTAAAAAAAAAAATTTTTTAAAGGGGGTTTTTTCTAAAAAAAGGGGGGGAAAGATTTTGGGTTTTTTTTAAAAAAAATTAAAATAAAATTTTTTTTTTGGGTTTTTTTTTTTTTTTTTCTTTTTTTTATTTTTTTTTTTTTTTTTTTTTTTTTTTTGGGAAAAAATTTCAGGGGAGAACCCCTTTTTTTTTTGGGAAAATTTTTTTGAAATTTTTAAAAATTTTGTACCCCTTTTTGGTTACGGTTTTTTATACTAATTTTGAGCCTTTTTTTTTGTGGGGCCCTTTTTAGTTTTGGGGAAATTTTGGCAAAATTGGGCCTCAATTTGATGGTTATGGGGATAATTAACTTTTTATAAACCTTTGAATTGAAAAAGGGAACAATAAAAATTTAAGAGAAAAAATTTTTTTTTTGGGAAAGTTTACCTTTAATGAAATTTTAATAAGAATTTAAATAAAGATTTTAAAAGGAAATTTTTAACCGGAAATTTTAATTGTATGTTTTTAGTGGGGGAGAACCCGGTTTTTTGGAAAAAAGTGGGTAATGGAATTTAAATGGAATGTTAAACAATTTGGGGGGGTGTTCAAGGGTTTTTTCAAAGGGGCTTAAAAGACCTAAAACTAAAAAAGCCAAAAAACAGCCCCCTTGCTCATTTTTGGCTTTATGTTGTTGTATTTGGGGGTATTCTGGGAAATGGGGGCTTTTTTGGGAGCTTAAATAGAACTCATAATAAAAATCATAATTTTAAAATTGTAATTAAATGGGTTTAAAAAAAAGTATTAAAATTAATTTAATTTAATTAAATTTTTAGGTTTATTGTTTAAATTTTTTTGTTTTTTAGGTGTTTTTACCTTTTAAGGGTTAAACGGTGCTTTTGTGGTTTTTTCTTCTTGTTTCTTGTGGTATTTTTTTTTTTTTATTTTTTTTGGTATTACTACAAAAATTATTTTTGGTCCTTCTCAGGCCCAAAAAGATGAAGACCCTTTTGTTCATTTAAAAAAATAAAGTTGTTCCCAGATTAAAAATTATTTTTTTTTGGGTCCGAATGTCAATCACCATCTGAACTGGCAGATAACCCCATTGTAAAACCCAGGTTTAACTTTGGTTTAAAAACCCCCAAACACAAACTTCCACTCCTAAAGTATAAACCCAAAAAAACCCTTTACTTTCCTCGGGCTAAAAAACCAACTTTTAAGACATTTTTGGCCACAAAATTAATCTATTTTCCCAAGGGGAATTTTAAATTTTTTCTTTTTTCAAAATTTAAATTTAACCCTTTTTTCCCTTTTTTCCCCTTTTAAAAAAAAAATTTCATTTCTTTCCTTGCAGTACATTTTTTTTTTCCCCAGGGCACTTTTACATTTTAACACAAGCACTTTACAAATCATTTTTCAAACAAACTTCAAAAGTTTAATTTCAAATGCATTTAATTTCACAAAACCATACTCTGGCATATAATCTCACTCCAATTCTTCCTGGACAAACTTAATTCAAATTTTTTCCTTTTAAATCAAGCTAGAAGGCCCTTGAAAAAACCTAGGGAAAACCTGTCTGGAATCCTTGCTCATTCCCCGCTTAGCCCATCTGTCTTGCATTCCCGCCCCAGGCCCCTAATCTTGGATTTTCTGCTCAAAAAAAAATCCCCCCAGACCCCCCCCTATCAAAAATTTAAAGGGTCCCTTATGGTAATTTCCCTGTTCTGGTAAAATTTCCCTTGCCTTCTGCCTCTTCTACCTGAGCATCACTGCCTTCCTTATTTTGAAGGGATAAACTCCTGCCTTTTTGGTTTTCGGTGAGCCCTCCCCGTTTTTACAGCTTCGGGGGTTTGGGTTTCCCGCCCCGTTTTTTCTTTTGGGGGCCCCCCGGTTTTTCCCGGGGCCCCCTGAGTTAAGCCTTTCCAATTTGGGGAAAATTTCCCCCATCTCCTTTGGGGGAACAACCCCCCACCATCATAACAAATCAAAGGAAACCCCGGTCTAAGAACTAAAGGGAAAAAAGGATTTTGGGATATTGTTCAAACCAATGGGGAAAATTTTCCCCTTCTTAAATGGTTAAAATCCCAAGCATGTCTTTGGTGGTTTAAATCTCCCCAAAAAATGTCGGGGGGGGGGGCAGGTCTTACCCAATGCCCCCGCAGTCAGATCTCTAAAACACCCCTGCTCAATTTCTCGAGAAAACCCCTCTGCTCAAAAACAAAAAAGCATTTTCCATTTCTGTTAATCCAAATCACTCCCATATCTGTGAAATTAACCCCAAGAATCCTTTCCCCCTTTAAATGGGGGCAGGGCCCCCCAAAAATTTTTTTAATTTATTTTTAACCCAAAGCCAGGGTTGAAAGAGCCCATTTTTAGGGGGGGGAAAAAAACCCCCCCTTTACATCAAAGTGAAATAACCCAAAAAGTTTAACATAATTCACTTAAGGAAAAATTAAGAAAAAGTGTAAGTTTCAAAAGGTGAAAAAAGGAAGATTAATTTAATAAAACTTTAAAAAAATTTTTCCCCAACAGCAAAAAGTTGACTTAAAGGGGGGGAGAAGAAACAGAAAAGGGAAACGCAAAAGGGAATTTTTTTAAAAATTTAAATTAGCTACCCCCTTAAAAAGGGCCCCCAACAAGGAAAAACTCAAAACGTTTACCTTACCCTTTCCTTGCCCTTTTTTTCAGTTAGAGCCTCTCCCTTTACATCCCTTTCAAACCCGGCCCTAAAATTCCCCGTCTCATCACTTTTTCCCTTGCCTGAAAAGGAACATGGGCTAGGCTTGGTTAAAAAAAAAAAGGGTCAGGGACTACCAAATCTGATTTCCCCACCCCAGCCCTTTTCAAAGGGCCCCCTTTGGAACCCGTTCCAGAAAACATCCCTTTTTCCAAGTCGGTGCCTCCAGTACCCCCCTTAACCTTTTTATTTTGAACTGGTGTCTCAATTTACCTTTGTCTTTTTTACTTCCTTTTCCCAAGTCGGTACCTTGCAGGGAATTGAGCCGGTCCCAATCTGCCCCGAGTACTCACCCAAGGGGGAACGGTCTAACAGCAGCTTGGTAATTCAGGCTCCTGTACATGCTTCCCTAAATATTCCCCCTCTGGATGGGGGGTTGGTTCCCCCCGGTCCAGACCCCAAACCGGTTAACCCGTTTTAATGCTGTACCAATTGTTTCCACTTCCCTTGACATCTTTGTTAAATAACCACTTTTTCCTTTACTTCCCGTCGGTGAACCTTTCCCGGCTTTTCGGGCCCCCCAAAAAACTGTGGGTGGTGCCGCAAAAAAGGTCCCTTTAACATGCAGGTTCCAATTTTGTAAGGGGGTTTCTTGTTAGAATTCTTTTTTCCCAAAAAATCATTTAAAATTGATTAGTTTGGACCCCCGATTCCAGCCCCATAAGGTAACTGTTTTCCCATTTTCTGGGTACCCATTTTTTTTTTACCCCCTTCACTATAATAATGCCCCACTGGAATTTAAAACATTTAACCCCCATCCTGGTGTTACCCAAAACTTCCCCCTTTTTGGTATTTTTTTTTAGGTACCCTTTCCCTTTATATTACATTATCCCATTTTGGGGTTAGGGTCTTTTTAAGAGGTCCCCTTTTTTCCCCCCCCATTGCAGATTATCTGTTAACCTTCCATGTTATAAACTAATTGCTCTACCCAAAATTTCTGCCTTAGAAGGGTGCCCCCCCCTACCCCCATGAAAATGTGAATCAGCAAAATTTCAATATCTTTTTTCTCCTTTTCAGCCCAAAAACCAAGCTTCGGTGTTCAATTCAAAAAAAAATTTTTTTCCCCTTTGTCTTTTAAAAAATCAAAATGAAATTTAGAAAGAGAGTTAACTTTCCTGGGTGAGGGTCAAACTTTCCCCAAACCATTTTCCATTTCTGTTTTACCCCTTTTTAAAGTTTAATAAAACTTAAAATTGCACCCTCTTCAAAAATTTTCCCCTTTTTTTAGGGGGTTTTATCCTTTTTCCCCCACCTCCTGCCCTTGAAAGTAACTTCCCCAATTATTTTTTATTTTTTATAAACAAAGTTCTTGCTGTTCACCCAATGCGGGCCCCCAGCAAGCCTTTTTTTTATATTTTTAAATCCCAATGGAAAACTGCCGTTTTGGGGGCAAATTCCCTTACCAAAATGACCCAGTTGGGCTTTTTTTCTTGAAAGGTAAATAATTTCCCAGTTTAGGCTGCCCAGTTTTCTTAACACCGGCCAAAGGGCAGCCCAAATCCCCGTCTCTTTGCCCCCTTTCCCATAAAGTAAAATCAAAATAAAAAAAAAAAAAAAGGGAAATGAAAAAAATTTTACATTTCTGTGAACAACCCCTTTGTGCCTGCCAAGGCTACACTTAATTAAAATTCCCCCAACCCACCAAAACACCCCACCCCAACAACCAACCCACCACACACGAAGGGCATTATTTAAAAAAGGTAACCCTTTTCCAGTCACCTCTTTCCCAAAAAATTTTTTTAAAACCAGGGGAATCACCAACCCCCCCCCCCACCCAAAACCCCACTGGAAGCTGAAGTTAACCCCAGCCAATGCCCCTCTCCCCAATTTGGAAAAAATCTTTTTTTTCCTTCCCAAGAGCTACTAAACCCCTTTGGAATTTCCAAAAAAAACCAAAAAAAACCAAACCCAAAACCCCAAAACCCCCCAAAACCCCAAAAATAAAGGGGATATTTCTAATCCCCCTTCCCCGGTTTTGCACCCCCAGCAAGAAACTCCAAATTTTCACCCAGTTAAACCCCCAAAACCCACAACCACCCCAACCAAAACCCACTGGGGGCTGGACAGGATAGAGCCCCCCCCCAATTATGGATTACTACCACAAACTAAACCCCTACTCTAAGGGTCACAATAACCAAATTTTCCAAGAAAATTAAAAAATAAAGTATTTTTCCCAAATTTAACTTTCAGGGGGGACAATAATAAAAAAAATAAAAAGGGGGTTTAAAATTTTTTCAAAGTACCCCACCCCCGGTTGGGGGCAACAAAACATCAGGATATCCATTCAACAAAATGGGAAAACCCCCAGTTTTTTTCCTCTAAGACCCCCCTCTCAAACCAGGAACCCCCCCCGGGCCCCGGCCTGGAAAATATAAACCCCAAAACCCTTATAATTTTACCCCAAGATGGGACATTACCTACCCCAAACCCACCCAAAGGTTTCCCGTTTTAAAACCAAAACATAACAATTTTACCCCTAAAAGAGGAAACCATACTGGGTGACAACCAAAGGGGGCTTTGTCCAAAGAATTTTTCCCCCCTTAAATCGCCTAAAAACTCAGGAATTACACCCGACCCCCCCCCTGAGAAAACCCCAAAAAAAATTTCTAAAAAAATTTAAATTAAAAACCAGGTAAACCCCAAACCCCCTGGGAAAAATACCCGACCCAAACCTTTTAAAAAACTTCGAAAATTCAGGAACTTCTCCCCAAAAAAACCAAACCCAATCCCCAAACACTCCTGTCGGTGGACCCCCCTAAACAAAAACAATGAAAGGGGTTCGTGACAAAACCCAAAAGGGGAAGGACTACCAAAAAAATATGGGCATCTAAAAAATCAAGGAGTTAAGAAAAAACACAGGACATGAATTCACAAGGTTTTTGTTTTAGGAACCTTTGGGGGTTCCCAAAAGCTCAGTTGTCCAAAATGAAAAAAAACACCGAACCCCAAATTAAATTGGACTTCAGCACAAAACTCCCCTTCCCCCAAAAAGGGGAAATTCTTCCCAAACTGCCCCCAAATCTGACTCAAAGGCACCCCCAAAGCAAAAAAAGCTCTGGGGCCGAGGGGCCCGGGGGCATCCACTGCTAAGAAAGCTAAAACCCCAAAATAAAACATGTTTACTAGTTCAACGGTAGACCCAAAATGGGAAAAAAGTGACCCTTCCCAAAGGGGGGCCCCAAGGTCCAAAATTTGCCCCCGCCTCTCTTGGTCGAAATTGGAAAAGGTACAGGCCCAAAAAAAGATTTGGGGACCTCAGAACTGGACCCACCCATTTGGCTTTTTAAAGGGGGGAACCTCCTCAAAAGCTTTTTTTGAAACAGCACCGGCCAGGGGGGAAGGGGTTTACAAGCCATGGATGCAAACCTTGAACAATCCCAATTCAATAGTGCTACCATTAAATATAAAAGAGTATAGATGGGGCAAATGGTCAAACAGAACCCCTGGAAATTGTGGACCCTTAATCCAAAACCCTTAAAGGGGTCCCCCAACTAGTCCGGGATCTCTTTTTCTTATATTTCTATCAGGCCCATGGGGGAGTTGCCTTGGATGACCAAAAAGGCACCTAACACTTAGCCAAAGACCTCCAAAAAGGGTCAAAAAAGCAACGGTGCCAAGCCTGGTAAGAAACCCAAAAATTATAGTCATCCCCTTTTCAAAAAAGTGCCCAAAATTACCATGGGGCAACCTTAATATGGAAGGAATTTGGGGGTACCCAAGTTGAAGCAACTCCATTTTAAAATGGAAAGTGGAGAAAAAATTTTTTTTAACCCACCTTTATGGGGGTTAATCAGTCAGGGGGGGGGGAGTCCTCTTTACTCTCCCCCCCCAAAGGCCCCGAGAGTAAAAGTTTTGGGTTACCTTTCCAAAACCCCGGCAAATGGAAAGACCCCCAAAATACCCCACCAAAAGGGACAAAAGGCCCAAAAATCCCTTTATGGTTTAAAAAAACCCACTCTCTAGGGGTATGCCAGGGCGATTTGGGCCCAGTATAAACCATGCCAACCTAATTAAGGACTCTATAAAAATCCAAAATAGCTATTGAAATTAATAATAAATAAAGGGAATCTACAATTCATAACCCAGAGGTCCCTTTACCGGAATAAAAACCAGGTTTGGCAGGTCCCCATTACCCCAAAAATCTTACATATGGGAATTTTTCCCGGTAATTTTTCCTGTTAAAAACAAGAACAATAAAAAGGATACAAAAATTTATTTAAAAGGGTAAAAAAAAACCCCTCTCTAGGTTAAAATTAGGGAGATCCAGATGAACCATAACCATAACCCGTAAAAAAAATTCGGTTTTTCCAAAGGGGAGAAATGAAAAATTTTAAAAATTTTTTAAAAATACAAAAAAAACAAAAACAAAACAACAAAAAACCAGAGTTTCAATCCGGAAATATTTAAAAAAAAACATAAAATTCCAAAGACAAAAAAAAATACTTCTTACGAATTTTCCTGACTATTAAAAATTTTAGGTACTTTTATGCAAAAAAAGTAATGGGATTCCCTTTTATTCAGGGTTTAAAACAAACCTAAATTTCACTCACCAAAAACAAATTTAGGAGGTTCCGAAACATAAAACATTGGTCATTGATTTTTCCTCTCAACCCCATTCTAGAAATCCCTTTTTGATTTTTGTTAAAAACCACCAAACACCAAAAACCCCAAAAACAAAAAAGCCCTTCTTTCAGTTAAAATAAAATTAAAAAATTCCATTTTAAAATAAAAAACCTACTTCTTTCAAATTTTCCTTACCATTAAAATGGTGGTAAAATTTATTACCCAGAAATTATTTTTACTATTTTTCAAAGTTTTAAAAAAAATTAAAAATTTAAAAAATGAAAAAAAAAAATGGACCAAGGGGTTTTAAACCCAATTTGTTAATTAATTTATTTAATGTTCAAATTAAACATTATTCACATGAAAAAAACCTTGATACTGTTAAAATCCAAAAACACTAAAAAGGAAAGACATAAAACCAGCCCCCCCTTACGGGAAAAATAAAAAATTGAAATTTTATTATTATAATCACAAAATTATAAACCTTCTTCTCAAAAAAAATCCTCCTGTAAATTTTTTTTTTAAAAAAAGTAAATTTAAAACAGACATTTTTTCCCCTTTTTTCAACAACGTTAATTAAAATTTTTCTTAAAATAATTTTTTAGATGATAATTATTTTGTTTATAAAAACAATAATTTTTTTAAATTTACTACCTTTCCCCAAATTTAAAATACTTTAATTCCTGCCCTTAAACCCCGGCCATACTAGGAAAATCAAAATTTTTTTTTTTAATTTCCCTTTTTTCTTTTAAAACCATACCCCCCTACTTTATTTATTGTTATACTTGAAAATTTATAATCTTAAAAATTTTGATTAACCCCCCCCTACCCCTTTTAAAAAAAAAAAAAACTTAAACAGTTCAAAATGATTCTTTTTTTCCCAGGGGCCACTTTTGGGAAATTTTAAAAAATCCTTTAAAATTTTTAACACAACATTGAAAATTTGTTTTTTAAAAGCTTTTTTTAAAAATTTTTCCAGGGGCCCATAACACACCACTTTACATTTCCCATATGGAATTCCCAAACCAAAAACCCCTTTTTTTTTAAAAATCCCTTTTCAGCTTTTACTTATTAATTTTCCACACCCAATCAGTTTTTAACTTTGTTTCCTTTTCTTTTGCTTTTCCCCAGAAATTTAAAACAAACCCTTCTGTTTTTGGAATTAGTCCCGTTAAGGAAAAATTTCTTATTAAATTTTCCAATGGGATTTCTCAGGACTTTTAAAATTTGTTTTTTTTCTCAAATTGGGAAAGCAATTTTTTAAACTTTTTTTTTTAAAAAAAATCCCCAAAACCCCCTCCCAAATAAATTTCTCTTAAATAATAAGTTTAAACCAAATAGGAAATTTAAAATAGATCTATCTCAGGCCTAATTTAAAATTTTTTCCACATAATGCAGTTTTCTCTTCATAAATTTTCTGTTCTTTTTTTACTTTTTTCCCCTAATTAAAACAATTCATGTTTTAGAAAAAATTAAGTTTTCTCTTTAAAAAACCAGGTTTTCTTTTTAGATACTAGTTTCTCCAGGAAAAAAAAAAAAATGTGTCCCTTGAAAAAAAAGCTGAAAAATTTATTAAAAAAAACTTTTTTATACAGTGTTCTCTATTTTTTGTTTTTTTTTGTAAATTTAAGGATGAACCCAAATCAACAATTAAAGAGAAAATATTTTTGCTTTAAATTTTTCAAATGCCCTTTGCCTAAAAATTTGAAGCCCTTTTTCGATTTAATTTTAGATTTATTTTATTAACTTGTAAACAACCAAATTGAGGAATTATTTTAACCAAAAAAGGGGGGTGAAGCGGGAAAAAATAAGGAACAAAAGGATTTCCCCCGGGATCCCCTTATCCAATTTTGGAAAATTTAAATAATCCCCTTTGTTAACAATTGACTCCTGTAAATAAAATTTAGCTGGGTAAAAAAAATAAATGCAAAAAAGGAAAAATCACTTTTAATCCTTGAAAAAAAAAAATAATTTGTTGCTTTCCATTTTTAAATTTTTTATTTGACAAAAACTTCTCAGATTGAAGAGATTTTGCTTTTAAAAAGGGCTTTGTAACTAGCCCCAGAAAATTCATTCCAAAAAGGGGAAAAAAATAATGGTTCCACTCAATAGCAAAAAAGAGGAAATAAAGGAAGACATTTTTTTTCCAAAAAACGGAAACAACCAAAAAACTCCCTTCAAAATTAAAAAAAGAACATCATCCATTACAAGTTTCATGGCAATATCTTTCTTATAATTTCCCTAAGGGGGGGATCAATTTTTTTGGCCTTATTCTTTAAACCATAAATAAAATTGGGTTCCCTGGAAAAAAAAAATTGACAACATCCATGTAATGGGGGAAAAAATTCCTTTTCCAAAAACCCAATTTAAAACTCAGAAAAAAACAAATATCCATTTTAAAATAATTTTTTAGAACCAAAATTTCTACTTTAAAATACTTACTTAAATCAAATTTTTTTGAAAAAATTTTCCCCCAAAGGGACACCAACCCTATCTGGTGGTCCCAAATTTAAAATGAGTTTTTGACAATCAACATTTGTTAAGTGAACTTCCCTTTTATTAATAGATTTTTATCCCCAAAAAGGACTAAATGGGGCGGGCCCCTTATTCTTGGGCGGCCACCGAAAAAAAATGGAGTGGGGCCAGAAGGCCAAAACCGTTAAATTCCAAAAAACATACAAACAAACACCAATTTTCCCGATTAAAAACACATGACCCTTTTTAAAAAAAGACCCCCATACCGCCCAGTTTTGTTTTAAATTTTAAAATTCAAAAAGGAGAAAATTTAACCCTAAAGGCCAAACCCAAATGATTACTTGTGTTGGTAAAAACTGGTATAGAGAAAACTACTATATGTGAAAAAAAGTTGTATAATTGTTCAAAGCCTGGAGGGGAACCAGCCCCGGGGATGAAAGGTAATTTTTTTGGTAAGGGATAAAAAGGGGGGGGGGTTTCTAAGAAAGGGTGGGTAAAAATTTTTCCCAAAAAAATGAGAAAAAAAAGTTAAATAAAATATGAGGTGGGTTAACAATGCCCCACCCTATGTTGGCCAACGGGTGTGGTGGAAATTGGGGGAGTTGGCCAAAAAAGGGGAAGGGGGAAAGGATGGAAGGGGTAAAAACTGGACCGTGTAGGAGGGTTGGAATTTAAAGTTGGTGAGGGAAGGAAAAGGGGTAGGAATTTATGGGAAAGGGAAGGTTTTAAGGGTTTCAAAAACCCGATGGAAAGGGGGGCAAGGTGGAGGGGGTTAAATTTTTTACAGGGTGGATGGGGGGAAAAACAATTTAAAGGGAAAGATGCAAAGTGTTTTAGGGGAAAAGAGTTAAAGATGAGTTTTAAAATGGGGGGAAGGTTTTTGAAAGGGTTTTTTTGAATGGTTTGTAAAAAAATTTGGGGGGGATAAAGGAAAAAATTTTTAAGGGTAATGGGTGATGTCCCAAGGTAAGACGGTGTTTGGGGAGATTTCATGTTGGTAAAACAGAGGGTAGGAAGGATGGGAGGTGTGTTAAGAAAGGAAGAGAAAGAGATGGTGTGGATTTTTAAAAGGAGGAAGGTTGGGGAAAGTTTTTAAAAAGGGGATGGGAAGGGTGAAAAAAGTGGGGGAAAAAGAAAGGTGGTTATTCATGAGAAGGAGCTAAGGAATTGAAGATTAAATGGGGGGGGAAATTAGAGGAGAAGGGGTTGGGGTTTTTGGTGACAGGGGCAAAAAAGGAGGGTGAGGTAGGGGAAAGGATAATGGGGAAATTAAAAAATTTTGGGGGGATGTTGGGAAAAGAAGAAACCTGGGGGCGTGAAGAAGAATAGGGGAAAAAAGAGTGGAAGGGTGGCGAAAGGGTTTTTTGGGGGCATTTGGAAAAGGAAGGAGGAAAAAAACCCTTTTGGGGGTGAAGAAGAAGGGGTTCAGAGAAAATTGGGAAGAA
This sequence comes from Protopterus annectens, assembly GCF_019279795.1. Classification (NCBI taxonomy): domain Eukaryota; kingdom Metazoa; phylum Chordata; order Ceratodontiformes; family Protopteridae; genus Protopterus; species Protopterus annectens. The sequence goes on along the minus strand of NC_056733.1, from coordinate 233,020,118 downwards.
GGGGGGTTGTAAGGAAAGAAAAAATAACAAAATTAAAAAGATCTGGAAATGAGAGGTGGTGAAAGGAAGGAAAGGGTTGAAATTTAAAAGGTTGGGTAAGGGGGGAGAAAAGGGTTAAATTGGTAGCAAAAAGTAGAAAGATGTGAGCAGGTAAGGGGGGAAAAAAATAAAAGGGAAACGTATCCCGGAGGAAGAGGTTTTCAGATGGAAAAAATACTTTGAGGGGTGATGAAGAAAGGAAAGAGAGGGGGAAGGGTTTATGTGTCCTGTGAAAAGAAGGGATATTACAAAGGGGGTAGGGAAAAGGGGATGGAAAGGAAAACGTTGGTCCCGAGAATATGTAAGATGGGGGTTTTGGGAAAAAGGAGTGGAGTTTTTTCTGTTGTTTTTGAAACTTAAAGTGGAGGGTTGGGGAAAAAAAAAGTGTTTTGGACCTTTTTGAATGGTGATGGCAGGTGAAACACAGAGGGGTTTTGATAGTCCAAATGAATTATGGGAAAAAGTAGGGAAGTGGTTAAAAAGGAGGTGGATTTTGTCAGAGAGGATGAGGAAAAAGACTAAGACAGTTTTTTGGGTGTTTATGGAGAAAATAGAGAAGGTGAAAGGGAAAGCAGGGTTTTGTGGTTTAGGAAAAAATTAATCCTAGACAAGTTTGGGGATTTTTGAGGGTGGAGGAGGAAGAGAAAAGTGGGCAGGATTGTGGGGAGTGTCAGGGGGATTGGGGGGGAGGGTGGGTCTTTTTAAAGGGGGAGGGGAAACTCAAGGATAGTTTAGCCCTTTTTATTTGAATGGGATGGCATTTACAAGGAAAGCAGGGGTTGTGGATAGATGTTTAGATGACATTTTGACGTGGAGATAGGGGAAAGGGGGGTTTGATGGGAAAGGGGGAGTTGAGAGAGAAAGGAAGAAGGTAGAACTGGAAAAAGTGGTTTAAAAGGGGGGAGGAAGAAATGGGAGGGTGCAGGGGGAGAGGGGGGAAGGGGAGAGAAAACTTAGATAAAGTTAAGGAATGGTGAGGGGAAGGAAAGGGGGGGGTAAGGCAGGGTGGAGGGGGGAGAATGAAGTGATTTGGACAATGGACCGAAGAGGGAAAGGGGAAGGGCCAAAGGGGAAGCCATATGTTTTATTAATTCAGCAAAAAACAGGGTGATTGATTGGGAATTTGGGTGTTAAAATTTTTAGGTTGAGGTGGAAGGATTGGAAAAGATAAAGGGTAGCCGGTTTGGGAAAGGGTTTTGGGGAAAAACCAAAGGGGAAGTTTCATTGGTTTACTGTTAAGGGATCAAAAATTTTTGGGAAAAAAGCTAAGGTGGCTCCGGTAAAGGAAAAAGGAACCCGTGGTTTTTGGGTTTAGAAGGACATCAGGGGGTTTTGTAAAAAGGGGTCAGAGGGAAAAGAAATGGGCATTTCTTTTTATCCCAAGGGGCAAAAAGGAAAAATCCTTGGGGGGGCAAAAATGGGAAATTTAATTTCCGCTAAGGGTTCGGGTTTTAAATTAAGGTCTCCCTGGGATAGTTATTTTGGGAGGTTCCCTTTTGGGGAATTGTTGGGAAAATAAGAAAAAAAATAGAGCATGGCGGAAGTCAGTTTATTTCGTAAACTACCTTTGTTATTTTTAAAAATTAACCTTTTTGGTATTAAGAGTTCCTTCTTTAAAGGAACCATACAATCGGGGGCAGATTTTTAAAAAAAACACCTTTCGATATGCTCTTTGGCCGGTTTAATGGGCTTTTTGTAGTTCCCCCTTTTTTTAAAAATTCTAGGTCCCCCGTTAGATTCCCATTTTTTCATAAAAATTAAAAAAAATTCCTTGTTCCAAAGGGGTTTCTTAAGTGGGGTTTTAAATTTTTTTTTAATGTAACAAAATTGGGTAGTTCCTTTTTAAAACTATTTTTTTTCCCCAAAAACTTGAAAGGCATGGTAACCCGGCTTTCCCCACTTTCATTATTTTTTCCCCCACAAATCTTTGTTGGAGTATTAAGTAAAAAATTTTGCCATTTTGAAAAAAACAAATTTTCATGGAAACCAATTTCGGCCCCTTGCTACTGCCCTTTTTTCTAAGCCTTTGGCCAGTCCCATGACCGCCCTTTTTTTGAAAAAGGGGCTGAATTTAGAAATTTAAACATTTTTTTTTAATATCCCCCTTTTCCCCCATTATTTTTTTTTCCCTATATCCTTGAAATTTCCAATCAACTTAGTTGAATTTTTCTAGTCCTAACATTGGATTCCCGTCTGCCTGTTCACATTTAAAAATTGTTTCTTTTTCCCCCCAAATTTGAAACATCAGGGGTATTATGGCACCCATTTTCAATGTTTTCAGATCAGGAGGGGAATTTTCTAAAAAAAATTTACACCACTGTTTTAATATTCCGCTAATGTTACCCCCCAAAATTAAACCCTTTTATATTACCGCTGGACCATTTTCATGAACCCGTTTTGTCCCCAAAATATATCTTAGGTTTGGTTCCCCCACTGTAATTTTAAAAGCCCATATTCAATTGCCTCCATAAACTCCCTTTTGATTAATGGAATGTTAGGGCAAGCCTACAATTGGTAAGGGGTTTGCTTTTACTAAAAGGGTAAAGTTTTTTTCTTTTTAAAAAAAATTTTATCATCAAGGGTTTGGGGACCTTGGTTAGTACCAATCCCCTGATGTTTATTAATTATAATTTTTTGAGTTCTTTCTTAATCTTTTGAAAAATTTTTAAATTTTTTAAATAATTACCTGGGTATGAAAATTTAAATATGTGGACCCCCTTAAAAAATTCTTTTTTTGTTCGCACTGTTTGTGTTTTATTTAATTTCTCTATTTTACTTGATTTTGGATTTTATACTTTTGTTAAGAACCCAAAACCCTTCCTGGGGTGCTATTATATTTACTGAGTGTTTTATGTGAGATTTAATAAACTTATTGGTGGGAATGATTCATTTCACTCATTCCCTTGTGTTCGGCACTGCCTTTGGTTGTATTTTATTTAATGCTACTATTATATCTACTGAGTGTTTTATGTGAGATTTAATAAACTTATTGGTGGGAATGATTCATTTCACTCATTCCCTTGTGTTCGGCACTGCCTTTGGTTGTATTTTATTTAATGCTACTATTATATTTACTGAGTGTTTTATGTGAGATTTAATAAACTTATTGGTGGGAATGATTCATTTCACTCATTCCCTAGTGTTCGGCACTGCCTTTGGTTGTATTTTATTTAATGCTACTATTATATCTACTGAGTGTTTTATGTGAGATTTAATAAACTTATTGGTGGGAACAATTCATTTCACTCATTCCCTTGTGTTCGGCACTGCCTTTGGTTGTATTTTATTTAATGCTACTATTATATCTACTGAGTGTTTTATGTGAGATTTAATAAACTTATTGGTGGGAATGATTCATTTCACTCATTCCCTTGTGTTCGGCACTGCCTTTGGTTGTATTTTATTTAATGCTACTATTATATCTACTGAGTGTTTTATGTGAGATTTAATAAACTTATTGGTGGAAACAATTCATTTTACTCATTCCCTAGTGTTCGGCACTGCCTTTGGTTGTATTTTATTTAATGCTACTATTATCCTTTTCCCTTCCACTACGGTATCTGTTTTTCTCACTTTTCCTTTCTTGACTGTTAGTATTGGATGTTACTATGTGATCAAAACTTCTTCCTTTACAGTAATACTTTGTGGTTCATGTTTCAAATGCTTCTCAGCTACATGTATGTTTTTGCTTTTGTACAATTGCTAATCTAACAGTTTTGCACCATTATTCTGTCTTTCGGTGTAAATAACCTCTGCCAACAGTATATCACAGCCAGGATGTATAACTGCTGCTAGTTCTGTACTATAAAACCAACTTTTGTATCCAGCTTTTCCATAGATTTTGTAAACCAGCATGCACACAATCCGATGTCTTTATTTGCTGTTATTGATAATTCATCTTTTGGTTTAAATTCATCTCTCCTTAGCCTCTGATGTGTCAAATTTTAATCAACATGTGATTGTTCTAGCAGTTCTCTGTACATGCCAATATAATTGTGTGCTTTCCACTTTTCTTTTCTCCTAGTCTTGATATTTATTTTCTTTATTTAGTTTTTGACACTTTCTATTGCTATATGTTTTTAGACTTCTGGTTTATAGGTACTAGGCTAGCTGCTCTTGCAAGCCATTTTAAGCCTAGCCAATCTCCCTTTTTGCACACGGAATAACCTATTCCATTTGGTTATAATTGGCCTTACCTAAGCCATGGTGAGTAATTATATATTAGAAAAAAATAAAAACAAGTAATCTTCGTGGTATCCCCGAAGTCTAACCCACTAAACAAGTATAGTGGGTCCAAAAACAAAATAGTTTAAGAAACTTCTCTGTGTGGAAGATTTTCAGTCCATATATCTCTAGTTAATGACTGTATATTAATCAGATCACACAATAGTAGTAGAAGTAGTGAACTTAAACTTGTCTTTAGTAAAAAAAAAATACATAATTGTACAGAATTACTAAGTATTCAAAAGTAATCCAAGCAAGGCAGGCAGTCTGTTTCCAGTCAAAAATCCTTTATTAAGTACACAGACTCCAGTTGAAAATCCTTAATAAAGGATTTTCAACTGGAAACAGACTGCCTACCTTGCTTGGATTACTTTTGAATACTTAGTAATTCTGTACAATTATATATTTTTTATTATTTTTTTTTACTTAAGATGAGTTTAAGTTCACTACTTCTACTACTATTGTCTGATCTGATTAATATACAGTGATTAACTAGAGATATATGGACTGAAAATCTTCCACACAGAGAAGTTTCTTACACTGTTTTGTAATTATATATTAGAAAAACATCATATGGCACAAAAAAGCAACTTTATTAGAAACCAGGTATAATGTGCAAAAACCAAAAATGACCTAATGCCTAGTCATATGTCTTCAAGGTTGAAATGTTTTAAACACAGTAAAGCACTTAAATAGTTCATCAATTAGAACATTACTAAATAGAACAACAGAATGATAGAACATACCAGAATGCATATGAATTTAAATGAAAACATAAAGCAAAAATAATTCAGTTGAAACAAATAAGTTAATATAAAAACAATAATAATAACAATAAGCCAGTTAAATACAAAAATACACATATCCTAAGTTCTATGAAATGAGGTTCCAAGATACTTACAAAGCTGTTATATTAAATATTTCATAAGTAATTCATTATTAATGCCCTTTGGTTGCAAAGTATCATATACAAATGCAAAGTATTGGTGGACTTACGGCTTAGCTTTTCTTACACAAGTTACAAAGGAAACATTTTTTTCATTTGAGAAAGGACAGACAGTGTATAAATGAATCTTGGTTAGACAGTATTGTCACAAGTTTAAATTTTAAGAGTCAAAATAAATTTGTCCCCCCTTTTATTAATAAAACAGCTTTAGTTTTTCATGACTTAAAGAGGAGATTATTATAGCAATAACCCACGCCTGGGTGTGGGTAATGCTAAATTTACCCACGGTTGGCGTGGTTTGGTCTCGAGGGTGAAGCCCGAGTGACCAAACAAAGCCAACCGTGGGTAAATTTAGCATTACCCACACCCAGAAGTGGGTTATTGCTATTATACCATGACATTATTTAAGAAAAGAAACTATTACTTTTCTTAAATAATGGCATAGTATAATGCCTGTTTACTGCCCTTCTGCAGATGTCTGGCATCCGGCAGTTCTGATGTACTGCGCACTCGCAGTACATCAGAGTTGTAAAGCAACGGAGAAAGCAAGATCTCCGTTGCTTTTAGTCTCACTATGTTAAATGAGTTTAACATAGCGAGACAGTTTTAAAATAAGCAACGGACATCTCCGTTGCTTATTTTAAAACTGTCTCGCCATGTTAAACTCATTTAACATAGTGAGACACTAAAAAGCAACGGAGATCTTGCTTTCTCCGTTTTTTAACATTCGCTATGTTAAATGGGTTTAACATAGCGAGACAGCTTTAAAATAAGCAACGGAGATCTCCGCTGCTTATTTTAAACTGTCTCGCCATGTTAAACCCATTTAACATAGCGAGACAGTATTTTAAACGAAGTTATACTAATGGAAAAAGTCCGGCGACGGACCTTTTCTATTAGTATAACTCGATTTACAACGGGCACGCTGGCCAATCAGCGTGCACGTTTTGGGGGGGGTCATGGTATAATACATATGTTAATAACACTTTGAAATATGTGATTAAGTTTAATCTTACTAAAGAGGAGTGGAAGGCTATAAAAACTTTGGAAAGGGATAGATCTGTTGTAATAAAGCCAGCTGATAAAGGGGGAAATATAGTGGCGATGAATGTTGACTTTTATAAGAAAGTGTTTTAACTTATTGCATAATGCATTTGAATATCAATTCATAATGAATTTGAATATCAATTACTAGAATATAATCCATTGCAACAAACACAGTTGGATATTGTAACATTATTGGAAGATTTGCTTAATAGGGACATTTTGTCTGAAAGGTTGAAAGATGTACTACTCATGGTGAATCCCTGTATTCCCTTATTTTATGCCCACCCCAAATTTCACAAAAATATGGAGAACCCACTGGGGAGACCGATTGTATTTCATAACTAATAATTTATTAATATTTTGAATAATTTTTTTATTTTGATGGGTCTTTTTATAGACAACTTGGGGGACAGCTATGGGGGCTAAGTTTGTTCTGCTAATTTGTTTATGGGATGATCTGAGGAAATTATTTTTGTATAGGGATTCTTACTTTGTCAACAATGTGGTGTTTTATAAATGCTACATTGATGATTTATTTTTTATAGCTCAGGGCTCACAGGAACAGTTAGTTGGTTTATGCAGGCTATACAAAAGAATACCTTTGGTTTATTGTTTACTTAGAACATGCATGATAATACCATTCATTACTTGGATGTTGAGTTGTATATTGTTAATGATACGATACATTCAACATAATATAGAAAAGAAACTTATGTGAATTATTTTTTGTATGCATCTAGTGCACACCCTGGTCACTTGATAAGATCTCTCCCTATGGTGAATTCTATAGGGCTAGAATTTTATGTTCAGATGAGATTAATTTCCAGACAGTAGCTGTGGATATAGTTGATAGATTATTATCTAGGGGGTTATAATTCCAATTTTTTTATTACCACATGGCAGAGGAGATAACCAATTTACTCAGAAATATAAAAGTAGTTATGCTCCATTTGTTGAAGGTGCATCACGTATCTTGAGGAAACATTGGTATAATATTACATCAGATGTGATATATAGAATTTGAAATTGAATATTTCATATAGAAATTCACCTAGCATAGCAAGTAGTGTTGTACATACACATATGGGTAGTGAGGTTTTGGAGTCTCAGTGTAAGAGATGCACTACATGTAGTTACATGGCTCAGAGAACTACACATGTCATTAATGGAACCTATTCAAAGTCCCAGGAGTATTTAATTGTTATAAAAAATGGTGATTTATGGGTTACTTTGCCCATGTAATAAGTTTTACATTGGTAAGACCATAAATCAACTTAGGATGAGGATATGTGAACAGATCCAAGATGTCAAAAATAATTCTCCTACCATCTCTGTAGCATCACTTTTTTCAAATATAATAGTGATTAAGATTTATTGAGGTTCTTTATAATGTATGTGTTGACATGTTCTGATTTATATTTAGATCCTTCTAATATTTTATTATAGAAGGAGGCTTGGTTTATTTTCACTTATAATACTTTGCAACCAAAGGACCTTAATGATGAATTAATTATGAAATATTTAATATAAGAGCTTTGTAGTATCTTGGAACCTCATTTCATAGTGGTTAGGATATATGTATTTTTGTATTCAACTGGCTTATTGTTGTTATTATTATTATTATTATTATTATTATTATGCTATGAAGTGGGCAGCCATGGTGGTTCAGCAGTTAGTGCTAGCGCTTCACAGCAAGAGGTTCTCCGGTTTGATTGTTGGCTGGGGTGCCTTCTGTGCGCAGTCTGCATGTCCTCCCTGTGGTTGTGTGGGGTTTTTCTGGGTGCTCTGGTTTCCTCCCACATCCCAAATATATGCTGTAGGTGGATTGGACACTCTCAATTGGCCCTAGGTGTGAGTGTGTGCCTTCTGTGGAAGGTTGGGTTCCTAGCTGGCAATTCAGCACCATAAAACTCCACTGGCAATTGTTCTGCAGACTTTTGTTCCGCTGTGATGACCTCTAACCGAGATAAGCCAAAAGGAAATGTTATTCTATGAATTCATTTGTTTCAACTGAATTATTTTTGCTTTATGTTTTCATTTAAATTCATATGCATTCTGGTACATTCTATTTTTCTATTGTTCTGTTTAGTAATTTTCTAATTGATGAACTATTTAAGTTCTTTACTGTATTTAAAACTTTTGAACCTTGAAGGTATATGTTAAAGCGTTCATTTTTGGTTTCTAATAAAGTTGCTTTTTTGTGCCAGATTATGTTTTTCTAAATTTTGGAGTGTGGAAGAGTTTATATTTGGCAAACATTATGAAAGTTATGTTTGTAGTAATTATATATTACCCCTAATAAAATAAAACCATAGATAATTTGAGGGTACCCATGCAAGGGAGAAAGCATTTAGTAGCTGCCTCCGTCCATTAGCAGTAGAGTGAGCAGATCTGGTGCAAATTTTCTGTTTTCCATCAATTGATCTGAGCTGCACTTGAAAACGGACAGAGATGAACTTTGCTTTGTGTTGCTGGGAAGTCTGTTCCACAGCAGTGGCATCCAATGCGAAATATACCGAAGCCTCCAAGCCACTCTGTTGATTTTGCAGAAGAGGTTTAGATCCCTAGACCGAGTATTTCTGATGACATTTGACTTACTGATTTGCAGTAAATCCATCAGGAAAGATCCAGAGGTTGTCTTGTATGCCAGACACAGGTCATCTGTTAGCAGCCTGTAGGATACCGAATATAGTGACAGGGCTTTGAGTTGGTCCATGTAGGACATATTGTTTAGGCCTTGTATCCTTTTTTTAAGGTATCCCGGTGAATGCTAGTTGTTGGATGTGTCTGAACAGATACATGCCAAAGGGGGCATTATATTCAATGACTGGCCTAACATGGGCCGTGTAAAGGGGACAATGACATCTCTAGATCTAAACACAATCTCTATGCTTATAAGCTGTGCAATATGGAAGGACTTTCTTACAACAACAGATGCATGATGTTTGACTTCTATACTCTCCTTTCTGAACTGATTCTCCAAATTTGAACAAAGATGTCATGTAAGACTTATTTTATTCATGTTTTACAACTTTCACAATTATTGAATAATCTGATGATATTAGCAAGTATGTATGCAGCCCCACAGCTGCAGACCTACACATATGGTCAATTTCAAGAAGGCCCATACCTTTTTCATTTTGAGGGATATATAATCATGCAATACACACTTTTTTTATATATGGAGTAGAGTACCAAGAGAGGGGCAAAGAGATAGTTGCCCAAGGTGCAGTGTTAGAGGGCATGATCAAAAAATGCAAAAGTGCACACCTATCATTGTTTTTAGTAGCAGTATTTTTTCTCTTTGATTGAAGAGCTGAGGGTGCACAGGGTTGCCATACCTATCAGCTTGCTACAGTGTAAGCCAAATTGCTTTTGCTTTTTGCTAAAGAGCTGAGAGAGGGGGGCCTGAACAAGCAAATAAGAGCACTAATGAAATCCTCCAAAGCAAACTTTGAGTCCAAACTGGCCACATTTACTAAAGACAGTCATAAGGCCTTCTTCACATATGTCTGCAATCTCAAAGGAAGCACTCAGATCTGCTCAGAACTGGTGGTCAAGGAAACCACATACACAAATGCCATAGATATAGCCAACCTGCTGGCAGACAGGTTCAGTGAAAACTTCACCTTTCTGTTCCCCATCAGTAAATCAAGACATCCCAGCACCTGCCCCCCCTCCCCTTATCTCTAGGGAGCAAGTCATCACTGCCCTCCCAAAGGCAAATAATACAGCCTCCATGGGACCTGATAACATCCCAAGCTGCATCCTACATGAATTCAGGCAGGAACGTGCAGTACCATTAGGCACATTATTCAACCAAAGCCTGAGTACTGGCTTCATCTCAGCCGAGTGCAGGACAGCCACTGTCATCCCTTTGCACAAAGGTGGAGCATCCACTGATCCAGGAAATTTTAGACCCATCAGCCTAACTAGCCTGATCTGCAAGGCCATGGAATGGATTATCATGGACCTCATTAACAAGGACATTGGCAAACTCCAAACACTCAATCCCACACAGTTTGGTTTCATCAAGGGAAGGTCATGCCTGTTAAATTTGGTCAACTTCTTTGAGACAGTCACCAAAGCCATGGATGAGGGGAAGATGATGCACACGGTCTTCCTTGACCTGGCCAAAGCCTTCGATATTATTCCCCACTCGGGTATAATATATAAACTCTCTCAACTAGGCATTGCTCCTTATATTACCAAATGGGTAGCAAACTGGCTCACTGATAGAACCCACCTAGTCAAAATAGGGGAAGCCACCTCAAGCAGTAGACACGTAATGGGCGGTGTACCCCATGGATTGGTCTTGGGGCCTCTGTTGTTTGGGATATACTTTTCTGAGGTAAAGGCCAAAACCATGGGTTATGGCTGACCAAGTTTGCAGATGACTGCAAGCTGGGGACTTTCATCAATTGCCCTAGTGAAGTGGACATCCTCCAAGAGGGTCTCACCCAGACAAATGACTGGTGCCAGAAACATGGCCTCAAACTGAATGCCAAAAAATGCATCATCCCCTTTGGGGAGAGTGACAGCCCCATAAATTATCACATTAATAACAAGGTCCTAAGAATGCAATCAGTCATGAGGGACTTGGACACTCAAGTTGATAGCAAACTGACATTTGACCACCATATTGCCTCCATTGCATGGAAGGCTTTCTACATGGCCCATCTCATTAGTAAGAGTATCTCATCCAGGGACAAGGAGGTCATAACATCCCTATAGTCTCCCCTTATAAGACCCATTATTGAATACAATGCCCCTTTTGGCATGTACCTCACAAAGCACATGCAGCAGCTGGAGACACCACAGGGGTTCCTCATCAGGAGAATCCAGGGCCTCAAACAGCTACCCTACACAGATAGGCTAAAAGCCTTGCCCCTCTACTTAGTCTCATACAGACTCCTCAGAGGTGATCTCTGTCTGGCATACAAAGCAATCCCAGAACCCACCTTGATGGGACTGCTGCATATCTGGATATGAAGAAACTGTCAGGAACCACCATGAAAAGTATAAAAACAGGTTTATTGAACGAGCGCTTTCACGCACACACAGGTGCGCTTCATCAGGTTACAAATCACATAAAGCTGATGCAGAATATATACACAAAACCACAATAATTAAGCAATTAATCAACAATTAATTATCCAATTAAAAGAACAACAATCATTCTACATTTAAAGAAACAAGTTCCAAGATCCATATAGTATGAATCTTAATGAGTGTCATTTCTACGCGTATTTTAAAACGCTGACATTCAATAAAGAAAAGCATTTCATAACAAAATATGACGATGGTGCTTACATCAAGTATATCTAAAAACTGGAATTATCATATAAGAAGCCAGTATATTATTTAAAATATTAACATATTTTTTCCATTCAATACTGGCAAATTAAGGCATAAAGACGCCTATAACACATATATTAAAACAACCATATATCCTTTAAAATTAGTTTAATGGCAATATAAATGCAAGATATGCAAGATATTATATATGTACTTCTACCTTAAGCCTAGGCTTAAGCTTACACGCAAAATTAGCATATATGCCATTCATTCTTCTCATAGTGCTTAATATCAAATATCACATGGCAATTTCAATTACAAAAACTCCAGCTTTACTATCAATAAATAAATAGCTATAATAATAATACATTTCAAGGACGCTATGAACGCGTCATATTGGCCCTATATATTTTTATGCATATTTAGTCAGAGAACGCATATAAACATCATTTATTGTTCTTATACCACTTGTATCAGACATTGTTTAATAAATTCAGCTATAAAATCCAAGCTTTTATGAACATTCAACCACCACTGATAATCCAAATATAATGGTATATAGAATAAGCATATTAGAATTCAGTATATAGCAAAATTAAGCATCTCATAATGCTATATACTAATAGATTATATCACAAGTAGCAGTTAACAATTCAAAAGCCTCAAGTTATAAAAATATATATTCATGATTTGCGAACCTTAACCATAGGCGGAACAGCATAATACAAACTTTGTGATCAAATATATATATCTGGGAGGGGTGTCAAATGAATCAAATCCTATGGAACTAGCCATGTAGGAGTGGGTAATCTCATATGGATGTAAAGAAAGAGACACTGAGGAAATATAATGATGTATCAAGAGGGCCATTTAAATATCTAGCAATGTGTCACTACGATCCTAGCAAAGCAGGGCGTATACTGACCACTGTATTAAGACCTGGTGGAATATGGGCCTTCAATTTCAATATCCATCTTAGTTCAAGCAACTCAATACTGCTTAAGGTATCACCTTCTCTCTTGTTGGAATTTAATACTTGCAAAACCAGAAAACTAAAGCAATGTTGGGGTCTATCTTGACAGTGCACCGCTAGGGCATTAGCAGGATTAGCCCTTCTGATGTCATAGACATGATTGTAGATACGATCCCTGAGACGGCGCGATGTCATCCCTACATAAAATCCATCGCATTGGTTGCAAACTGCAAGATAGATAACACCCCTGGTATTGCAGGTGGCATAAAAGGTAGGTCTGAATTCTATGTTGGTACTTAGGATACTAGGAATTTGTATTTTGTGAATATACCTACATAATGAGCACTTGCTACATGCAAAAGTGCCAGTTTTTAAATTTGCCCTTATATCAGTGATTGGTATATCCAGTTTTTCTTTACATAGTAATCTCTTCATATTTAGGCAGTTGGTAAATCTAAATGTAGGTTTCTTTCCTACTATTTGTGATAGCCCGGGGTCTAGAGACAAAATCTTCCAGTTTCCCCTAATAATTTTAATTAGATTATTAACATCATTACTATATTTAATTTCATATGTTAAATCTTTATATTTCTCATTCTTATAGTTAGCATAATGTACATTTGATGAATGGTTGGGCATTTCAAAAAGGGTTTTAATTGTGTCATTAACTAATTCAACTGGGTAGCCTATATCTATAAAATGCTGTTTTTGATCCTTAATTAGCTCCGTAGCATCTAGCTCATTACTACATATTCTAAGTATCCTTGTCATCTGGCCTTTCACAATGTTGCGGAAAATATAGCGTGGATGTAAACTATCGTAATGTAAAATGCTATTTTTCCAACAGGATTTTTTAAATAAGGTAGTAGTTACATTGCCACAGTTGTCCTTCTTAATAGTGATATCCAAAAAATTTGCAATAGTTAAAGAGCTCTCATAAGTAAAACTAAAGAAGGAGGTAGATGAGTTCATATGACTAATGAATTCCCTCAGCAACTCAGTATTTCCATTCCATAACATTAAGACGTCATCCACGAACCTTCTATATAGGATGACGTTGGTAAATCTAGGATCATTAAATAGATATTCTTTTTCCCATCTATGGACCACTAAATTCGCGTACGCATTAGCACAGGGAGTGCCCATTGCCACTCCCCATGTCTGTGCGTATGCTTTATTATCAAACAAAAAGATGTTGTTATTAAGAACCAAATCTAATAGGCAACAGATATTCATAATTTCATTATTCTCAATGGTACCAAGCTCAACCAGATGAAACCTAATTGCGTCGAGACCATAGTCGTTAGGTATGCTGGTAAACAAATTCTTGATATCTAAGGTGACCAGAAGAGTATTTTTATTTATGCTGTTAGTAACAGCATCTGTCTTCAGGTCATCAAGAAGTTCATATGAATTCTTTAAAATAGTAGGAACATTTTTGACCATATCTCCCAACTTAGATTGTATATACAAGGAGGCATTTTCAGTAACCCAGCGTTCACCTGACACTATAGGTCTTAAAGGGGGTGGATCTTCATTTTTGTGGAGCTTGGGTAGCCCCTTAATCACAGGAATTAAAGGTGACTCAATCATTAAGAAATCATACAGCGTTTTGTCTATACATCTGGTCATAAGTAGATCGTATATAGTGTCATGTACATAGTTAATGGTTAATGTTATCTTGCTCTTATCTATAAGTTTATATGCCTTGTCATTGTTAAGCATGTTATACATAAGTTCTTTGTAAAAGGAAGTATCCATTGCAACAATCCCCCCTCCCTTATCAGCTGGTTTAAAGACCAGGTTCACATCATGACAAAGATTATCCAAGCAACATCTTTGTGCATAATTCAAGTTAATAAATATACCTTTATGTTTATTCTGTTCATAATATAAGTAGAACTCACTCTCACAGGCACGTAAGAAACATTCAGCAATTTGCGGTATTGGGGGCATAAAACAACTCTTCCTCTTATACAATGCAGTTTTATAATCAAATTCATTTGAGGAAGAACTATTTTTAAAAAACACTTTCAAAGACAATTTCCTAACAAACAAACGTAAACCTATCAGCGTATCCGACAATATACTTCCCCTGGAGGGGATAAATGACAAACCTTTGTTCAAAACGAACTGTTCATCTAGAGAAAAAGTTCTCGATGTCAAGTTAAAGAACAGATTTTTTAGTTCCTTGCTCTCCTTCTCCGTTCTGGCGTTTCCGCTGACATTTTCCTTTTCATTCTCCCCCGACTCACTGAGCGCTTGCGTGTTACACTCTTGTAGGGGAGAGGGAAATTTAAAGGTATAGGTGCCATAAATGAATTGTTAGGATTGCTAGTCTTTGGTTTTGCACCCAATTCAGCATTTAAACCCTGTTGATTACAGGGTAAAGAAATATTAGACTGACCGGATTCTCGAAAGATGCCACTGGTCTGGCTATCAGTCATTGGCTGAGCTACCAAAAGTTCTACGGCCGTGGTAGTAAGTTCATTGTGCATCGCCTGTGTACTTTCAGATGCATTAGAAGATCGAATACCTTCTTGTTGATTAGTTTTTGGCCAAACAAAGATGCGACCTAGCTGGAAGTCCTGATAGTCGCGTCTTAGTTTTTTTAATTTGATTTGCTCTAATTTATTACTGTAAACAGCTAGTTGCTTATTCATGTTGTGCACCTTAGACATACAAAAGTCAGCTGGATAGTTCGTTGTGAGGGACATATACTGTTCCTCCACTTTGGTTATGAGTTCAGCCTCAATAGGTGCAAAATAATCTATTAGTAAATGTAGATATTTATTGCCAAACTCAATATTTAGTTGTTGCCACTTTTGTAGCAACTCTGGATGGCTATCCCCGTAACTCGGCATGCACAATACCCTCATGCCGCGGGGGATAACCTTGAAGTGGAGACAAGCCTGTAAATGTCTCTTTTGCCAAATAAGTCTGTACAAGCGGTATAAATCATTCTCCAAATTCCTTAATCGACCAAAGAAGTCATGCAGATTTTCAATGCCACTATCTGTATTAATAGCAACATCACCTTTGATATCCAGCACATGCAGCAGCTGGAGACACCACAGGGGTTCCTCATCAGGAGAATCCAGGGCCTCAAACAGCTACCCTACACAGACAGGCTAAAAGCCTTGCCCCTCTACTTAGTCTCATACAGACTCCTCAGAGGTGATCTCTGTCTGGCATACAAAGCAATCCCAGAACCCACCTTGATGGGACTGCTGCATATCTGCAAGTCAAGCTCCACTCGAGTACCCTGCATGTGCGACCTCAACCTGGTCTGTGACATCAATAGGACTTGTTGTCTAGACAGATTTGTGTGCCAGAGACTCCCCTTCTGTAGAATAGATTCCCTCTCCACATCAAGCAGAGTACTTCATAGGTTCATAGGTTCATAGATAGGTACTAGGCTATCGGCCTGAGGGCCTATGTAAGCCTAGCCAACAAGGTTCCCTGGCTTATGCCACCCAAGAAAGTTATTTTCCTGTGCCACTGTCGAGCCGAGACACAGAAGTGATCCTTGGGGTGTATTTCCTATTTCCCATCCACTCATCAAGATTTTTCTTGAAGAGTGCCAATAAAGAACTTTGCTTGACATAGATGGGTAGCCTGTTCCAGAGTATGGGAAGTCTCTGGGACAGGAATCTATCCCTCCAGCATGTCCTGTTTAGTGTGTTGACAAGGTTTAGGTCCCTAGACTGTGTAGCGCAGAGGGACTGGGATTTCTTTAGGTGTAGCATGTCCAACAGCTCTGGGTTTGACATAGCTTTATATGTTAGGCAGAGATCACCTCGGAGTAGGCGATATGCTATGGAGTAAAGCTGGAGTTTTTTGAGATGGTCAGTGTAGGGCATCTGTTTGAGGCCAGTAATCCTCTTTATGAGGTATTTCTGTGGCCTTTCCAGCTGCTGCAGATGCCTTGTGAGGTACATTCCAAAAGGGGCGTTGTACTCTATAATGGGTCTAATGAGTGTCGAATAGAGGGGAACAATGACCTCGTTTTTCCTGGATGAGAACCCTTTTATGATGAGGTGTGCCACGTAGAAGGTCTTCCTCACTACTGTGGCAATGTGACTAGCAAAGGAGAGACTACTGTCCACCGGGGTCCCAAAGTCTCTTATCACACATTTGGTGTTAAGTAGACTGCTGTCTATGTAGTAGTTCATAGGTACAGAGTTTTTACCAAAGGGGATGACAATGCACTTTTTGGCATTGAGCTTGAGGCCATGGCTCTGACACCAGGCATCTGTCTCAGCGAGACCCTTCTGTAGGATTTCCACATCATTTGGTGACTCGACTATGGTTCCTAGTTTGCAGTCATCTGCGAACTTTGTTAGCCAGAGGCCTTCTGTGTTAGCCTGTACTTCAGAGAAGTAGATACCAAACAGGAGAGATCCCAGGACTGAACCCTGTGGTACTCCACTTGTCACTGGTTTGAGGTCAGATTTGGAGTGTGCAACTTTTACAGTGTGGGTTCTGTCAGTGAGCCATTTGGCAACCCATCTTGTGATGAAGGGATTTATACCTAGTTTAGTGAGCTTAGCTATAATTCCAGAATGGGGGATGGTGTTGAAAGTCTTGTCGAGGTCAAGATAGGCTGTGTGAACCACCTTATCCTGATCTACGGCTTTGGTGACTGCCTCAAAGAAGTCAATCAGGTTCAGGAGGCATGATCTGCCTTTCACAAACCCGAACTGGGTGGGATCCAGAGATTGGAGGTTACCAATGTCTTTGCTTATGAGTTCCATGATGATACATTCCATGGCCTTGCAGACCAGGCTCGTCAGGTTAATAGGGCGATAGTTCCCAGGATCAGTGGTGGCTCCCCCTTTGTGGAGTGGGATAACTGTCACTGTATGCCATTCAGTGGGCACAAAGCCCGATGTGAGGCTATGACTGAATATGGTGCTTAGGTGGGGAGCCAGTTTGTTCTGAAGTTCATGTAAAATGCAGCCTAAGATGTTGTCTGGTCCCATGGATGCTGTGTTTTTGGCTTTAGAGAGTGCAGCTTTTACCTGCATAGTTGTGATTACAGGGACTCTGCATTCTTCCTGTATGGATATGGGCCCTTTAGTGGGTGGGTGGGGGGTAAAGTTAGCACTGAACCTATCTGCCAGGATGTTGGCAATATCAGTTGGTTCTTTAATTTTCGTGCTTTTGTGCTGTAACTCAGAGCAGATCTGGGTGTTGCCATTGAGATAATTGACATAGCTATAGAATGCTTTGTAGTTGTCCTTAGAATCAGTGGCAATTTTGTTTTCATAGCTAGCTTTGGAGGATCTTATAAGGGATCTCAGCGTCTTACTGAGGCTGACCAGGGAGCTCCTCCACTCATGGGATTTTACTCTCTTTTGCAACAATTTCTTCCTTCTGTTGTACAGTTTGTTTATGGCAGGGGACCACCAGATTGGCTTCCTTTTTTGGAGGATAGCATCTTGGTTCTGCTTGGGATAGCACGATCCATGCACTTCTGTAAGTGCTTACAGAGTGCATTTTTGTAGGATTCAGCAGTCGTAACTGTATTGTCCATCTACATGGGTGTCATGAAGTTCACCACTTCTGTCTTAAGAAGCATGAAGTTGGCTTTGGAGAAATTTTTTACCATGGTTTCCTTAATGGGGGTTGGGGGCAGGATGTGGATATCAAGGGTGATTAGCTTATGGTCGATTCGGACCAACGAGGAATTGACTTCAGGTGTGGAACACCGGTCACTCATGTTGGTAATGACTAGGTCTAGGATATTGTTGCCCCTGGTGGGGGTGTGGATAAGTTGATCCAGGGCATTGGAGTTTATGAATTCCAGAAAGTGTTGTGTGAAGGAGTTGGTACACAAGTGGTTTTCCCAGTTAATGGTGGGGTAGTTGAAATCACCCATTATTAGGGTGTTTGGTTGAACCCTAATATTTTCCAGTACATCAAGAAAAGAGGAGTGGGAATCTTGGTGCATGGTGAGGGATCTGTAGCAAGCTACAATTTGGATTTCAGTTTTGCCCAGAGTTAGTTGCATTTGGATAACCTCGGATGCATTATGCCGAGCAACTAGCCTGGAGGTGTGGATATCCTTAATGAATATGGACACACCTCAGCCTTTGGTGTTCCGGTCCAGGTTACATGGTCGAAAAATGTGGTATGAGTTATAGTCTGGTAGTGCAGGGGTGCTCTCTGGAGCACTGAACCAGGTCTCAGTCACTGCACAGATATCGATGTTCTCCATTTTAAGGAGTGCCTCGAGTGAGTGCATTTTGAGATTTAGACTTCTAGAATTAAATAGCATTATCCTCAGTTTTTGCTTGCCTGTTCCTGTTATGGTGGTGAATTTGTCATTTGAACCTTGCCTAAAAAAGGCACTATAGGGGCGGCAGGAGCCTTAACCCTTTTTAAGTGCAACCTGGATAACTGGATAAGGAACAGGAAATACACCCCTGGGATTCCATCTATGTCCCTACTGGACAAGGGTATCGGGTGCTGACTTGTCAGAACATGGGCTAAATTCTTGGCTAGGCTTGTAAGGGCCTCAGGGTGAATAGTCTAGCAATTTCCTATGATCCTATGGATCAGTCATAGAAAATTTATTGGCACAAATGTACTGTGCAAGCCAAATTTTTTTTTCTTGCTCTTCACTTAAGAGTTGAGGAGGTGGGGTATTACAGCAGGAATGGGCACTGGGTGCTAGATGAGATAGTTATGGCTCTTTAATATAGAACCTTATCAGCCATTGTGCATTGACTGAAATCAGCCCTTTAATAATGCTGCATGAGCAAGACATTGTCTGAGCTTCATTTGAATCTTCAAATCCTTTAGCATTATCATGTAGATTGGACAGTCTAAACTGGCCATAAACATGAGTGTGTGTGCATGAGTCTGTGGTGTGGAAGAACTGCCATGGCATGGCTAGCCACCTGGCTGTGTAAACCTTGGTGCTAGATGATTGTCACTGTTGAAGTGACACCCCCATCCCCATGTGAAAAATATGGGAAAAAGGGATGTGGATGAATGTGCTTCCACTTCCAAAGACATGCAGTAGGTAGGTTGGCCACTCTAAATTGACCATAGACATGAGTGTGTACAAGTGTGTGGTGTGGAAGAACTACCATGGCATGTTTAGGCACCTGACGGTGTAAACCTTGGCTCTAATATGATTGCCATTGTTAAATTAACACCTTGACACCATGTGCAAAAATGGAAAAAAAGGGGTTGTGGATGGATGGATGATCTGATAACGATGAAAGAGTTTTCTTGTTTTTCTATCTAATTGATCCAACACATTTTGGGGTCAGTCATACCAAAACTGTACATTAGAACAGGAATAATAAGCTGATTAACAGCCTGGATGTTATTCTTTGATGTCAAGGCAGTTTTCAGTATTAGTTTTAGTCTTCTAAAATATTCCTTACTAATCTTTGTTCTCATTTGTTTTTTCACCAATAAACATCTTTATATTAAATTATCACGTATGACAGATAATCTTACATTTATAGAAATGAAAAACAAATAACACTGACACCACTTTAGTTACAAACATTATACATCACAGACACCATTGAAACAACTGTAGTAGCAAACATTATACATCACTTATAGTCTATCCAGTATGACTCATTCAAATCCTGCTTCTTAAACCTTGTTCCTTCTCTGCATATATTGTTCCCACAATTTCCATTTTTTCCTGTGTAATTTGCTGCTTTCCTTTTCTAAAGATCCCAATTCCAGTTGTTTTATCTCTGTTACTATATTCACTACTTCTAATAAGGTTGGTTTAGACTTTGATTTCCTTTTTCTAGTAATTGATTTTTTGGTAGCCACCACAATTAGACTCAGCAAGGCTCTACTATATCTAGGCAATTCCGATTCTGTATCATAGCTCAAAAAAATCATCTCCCAATCAATCCAATCTGCTCACCCAGCATCTCCAACAGTGTGGTCAGCAGGGAATCCCTAAAGTCTGCTAGCTCACTATACTCCCAAAAAATACATTCCCAGCTACCTCTTTCCTGCCTGTCACACCTCCAACATTTGCTATCCACCTGAAGAAAAGTTCTTTGAAGTCTACTCTGGGTATAAAAATACCTGTGTAAACACTTCCAGGCAAATATCTTAAATCTTCTAGACTTTGTTGCATATTTGGGATATATATATATATATATATATATATATATATATATATATATATATATATATATATATATATATATATAGAATCAAGTCTTTAAATGTCAATATGAGTGTATACTCTCAATGCGCGGCGGGGAACAAAAAACTGGCAAAACCAAATCAATAATAATATTTCAAGTTCAAAAACCTTTAATGCAGAGTTAGCGCTTTCACGGCAAACAATGACTGCCGCTTCATCAGACAAAAAGGATAGGCATATTTTATGGAATAATTGGCATTGCCGCTTTAAGTGAGAAAATGGCGTCTTTCATGGGACTTCTGTCATTATGTTTAAAATATATATATATATATATATATATGTGTGTGTGTGTGTGTGTGTGTGTATATATATATATATATATATATATATATATATATATATATATATATATATCCGTCCATTGTCTCTTTGTGAACTGCTTATCCAGTTTCTCTTCCCAATCCTTTCTAAGCTCCTCTGATTGATTCTTATGCAATATTTTATATGCTCTACTAATTATTCCTTTTTATTGGCAACTTCTGTTCTAAATTCTATTAAAAACTCTACCAGTGCTGGTCTTTCATTTAACAGCCCCCTATTTCTTTCTCTTTACCTACACTTTGATATCAACCCTTGATAGAGAAAGCAATCTCTAACCTTCTGTCCAAATAAATTCTTGGCCTCTTCCCATTCTATTACATTTCCCTTAGTAGTTATTTGCTCCCAACCTTGGTTCCTTTGCCAATTTTCACCAATAAATTCCAGCCCCCTCTTGCCTATTATCTGTATCCATAACCATAGCCATCCCTATCATCAGATTCTCTTTTCTCCATTCTCATGCTGGTTTAGTTGTTAGAATACTCTCTGCCATTTTATGAATATAGTACTCTGTATGATTTTTGCTGTTCTCCTTAACAGTCTGCATACAAAATGCCAATCTCTCCTTATATCTTGAGCTCCCCCTGTATCATTATCATTCTTTTCAACTTTGAATTATAGTTTTCTGCTTGCACTATGTATAAGAGCCTTAACTGTGTTGCTCTAAAATACCACCTCAAATTGGGTAATCCTAGTCTGCCTTGTTCTATTGGAAGAATCAGCTTATCCCACTTGACCCTTGCTGTCTTCCCTTCCTGGATAAAAATCCTTCAACTCTTTTTTAATTGCTATTTACAGCTTCTCCTATGGTTGATAAAAATATGCCTGACCTGTGTTTCAGACTAAAGGGACTAAAAACATTTTACTTGCTTGTATCTTAGTATCTATATCCATATAAAAAAGCCTCCAGTTTCTCGATTTTTGTATTATCTTCTGTTTAGTCTCTTCCCCCATATCCTTAGCTGCCACAACAGAGTAATTTCTAATCCATACTCCTAAATACTTAATTTTATTATGTCCCCATAAATATGGATATTGTTGGACCAATTCATGTGTGTGTACATATTTTACTGCTATTTCCTGATTTTGTATCCTGAGAAGATTTGAAACTGTCTTAAAATATTCCACAGCACTGTAATGTCCCTTTCTGGTTTTGCTGTGTATAAAATATCATCTGCAAATAGAGTCAGCTTTTCCTGACTACCATACCAATTATATCTTTGAATTTCTGAGCCTATTTTCTTTGCCAATGGTTCTAAATACAATGCAAACAACAACCCTGCCTGGTTCCTGTACTCAAACATAAGTTATCAGAGAGGACCCCATCCACTTTAATTTTTGCCTCCAATCCCCGATATATACTCCTAATCAACCTTATAATTGTATCGGGGAAACCAAATGCTTCCATTGCTCTGCTCATGAAGTCCCAGTCTAATCTGTCAAATGCTTTCTCTGCATCAAGACCCACCAATAACAGTGGTATTTTCTTAGATTCTGCTTCCCTCTGGATCAATGTTCTTTTAATATTGTCAAATGTTTGCCTCCCCTCCACAAAACTACACTGATCCATACCTATCAGTTTTGATATCACATTTGCCATTTTTTTAGCCATTATAGACATAAACACTTTATAATCATGGTTTAGTATTAAAACGGGCCTGTATGAAGCTGGATCTGTTGGATCTTTACCATCCTTAGGTATTACTATTACCATTGCTTTCTTTCAGGATGCTGGTACTTCTCCTCCTCTTAAAATACTGTTAAACAAAACATTCCAGATGTTTATCAGTTTTTTTCCCTCCTAACTTCCAAACTTCCACAGGAATACCATCTATTCCTGGTGACTTTCCTGTAGATTGGATATACATAGCCATTTTTATCTCTTTTCCTATACTGTTAGTAACTGAGCCTGTTCTCCCTCTAACCTTGGCATATTTAATTCTTCCATAAACATTTCTATCTGTACCTTTTCTTGATTTCCATATTTGTCTGCTTTATACAAACTTTCATAACATTTCCAAAATATTTCTAATACTTCTACAAGATCTCTTGTTATCTTCAATGTTATAGGCTTCCTAAGCTTGGTGACAGCCCTTTCTACTTTGTTACCTGAGTCATTGTACTAAAAGTTTTTGTGCTCTAGAATTATTATCAAATATCAGTTGCTTAAAAGCAATCTTTCTAAACTTGTGCATATTATCGAGGTAATCCCTTATTTCCTGTTTACCATTCTGCAGTTTCTCCTTTTCGTGTTCTGAGAGATTTTAACATTTGTCAGTCCCTCTAAATAAGTCAACCCAATCTCTCTCTCTGTTATTTCCACCCTAGCTTTGAACTCCACTTTAATTTTATCCCACTCCCTAGCTATATTTTCTGAAGAAATTTCTATCTTCTCTAGTAGCTCCTGAATTAATTCCAAAACCCATTCCTTAAATTCCTCTCTTTTCTGCCGATTGGTGGGAAAGCTCCAGTGTCTCATTTTTATTTCATTATCTTGCATTTTTATTTTAGTTATTATTGGCGTATTTCAAGACCTTCAATTAAATGCACATGTTTCTGTGAGATATAAATTCTATCTAGACTATCCCAGTTTTTGTATCTTAGAGAGTAATATGTAAATTCACTCCAAACTCCTAGTACTGAATCTTCCATGCCAAACATTTTCATAAATTACTTCAAAAATCTGCTCTCCTTTCTTATATTTTCCATTCTATGCCCTCCAGACACATCTTCACTGTTGCAAACCAAATTCCAGTCCCCTCCTGTAAGTAATATTCCTTGCTGGCAGCTTATTTTTCCCAGAATTTTCTTACACTCCATTATAACAGTTTTAGGTGGAATGTAAATGGATGTAAGTATAATTCTCCTCCCTTGCCAGTAGCTCCTTAGTACTATGTATCTTCCATTATTATCTTTTTTCCCTCTTCTATCACTATTGGAGCTCCTCTTGCAATTAATATAAGTACTCCTCTTTTCCTTTGCCCCAGATATTCTGCTGAATAACCATCCTAGAAACCTTTCTTTATCAAATTCACATGTTCAGTTCTTTCCAGGTGTGTCTCCTGTAGCATAACTATTTGCAATCTTCATTTTTGATATAGTTCACTACTCTTTCTTTTTTATCTGTAAAATCATTCAGATTGAAGGACATTATAGAAAGCATCATTTTCTTATATAGTTATTATTACCACCTTTTATGTATAACTGCTTTTTGTTAAATGTCTAGCTCCCACTTTTATGTTACATGCATATACTGTTCAGCAGGTTGGTGTTTTATACAGTTTCTTGTCGTATCCATTTGAACCTATGCCACATCTTACATAACTTTTTGTTTTCTTGAAAGCCCTCAAACAGAATAAATAACCCTCAACCCCCTAAAACCTATCAACTTAATAATAACACACAAAACTATGTACATCTTCAAATATTGAAGTTTTTTGCTTCCTAATAAGAACAAAAGTTCTAAGTTGATAGCTGCACAGACAGGCTAGAGTTAACCAAAAAAGAAAGGTTAGCCATGCTAAGATGCATGGTACAGCCTGTGCTGTTAGTGATATTTGATTTTGTCTATCTTTGTAGCTCTCCAAGCCAAGAAAACACTTGAATGCTTCAGTAAATACTTTCTACAAGCCATTTCTCTTTATCAAATTGTCTTCTAGTGACATGCAACCAGATACAAAACTTCTAAGGATACCTTGTTTACCAGAAAAAAGCCTTACAATATTCAATATTCTTTTTCATTTACATGCTTTGTAATAAACTTGTTACTGGATAATGCCTAGGGTCTTAACCCAGTCATTTCCCTGTGCAAACATGGAGAAAAGCACACTGATTTTTCTTTTTTTATACTCTGTTAACCAGACATTTCCTCTCCTCCCCTTCTCCACCCCCCTTTTTTTTACATTGCAGTGCCTACATTTCTTAAAAACTGAACAAAAAAAAGAGATAAGGGAGAAAAAGAAAAAAAACAAAATCACTCACCTGTTTATATTAGTATCCCCATTGCATTTAAAAAAACTGAAAAAAACTGTACTTAAGTCTAATTGGATTTGTCTTATCTTTAAAGCTCTCCCGGCTGGGAAAACCCC
Source organism: Protopterus annectens (assembly GCF_019279795.1). Classification (NCBI taxonomy): domain Eukaryota; kingdom Metazoa; phylum Chordata; order Ceratodontiformes; family Protopteridae; genus Protopterus; species Protopterus annectens. The sequence continues at coordinate 232,994,985 of NC_056733.1, read as the reverse complement.
TGATTGCTTTCAGAGAACATTATGCCCTAGCCAATTTCTCTTTCCTTTTTCCCCTCAGCCAATCCCCATTCCACCAGACTGTCTCCAGTTTCTCTTTATCAAATTGTCTCCATAGTGACATGAGAACCAGACAGCCAGTTTCTCTTTACCAGATTGTGTCCATGGAAACATGAAGACCAGCTGCAGAATTGCTACTAAGTATATCTGCATTTGCTAGGAAAAAAACTCAATATTCCTTTTCATTTACTTTGTCTCTCTTAAAACTAAACAATCTAAGCTCCTTAATCTAGTCATTTTCCCATGGAAGAATGAGAACAAGTACATTAATTTTAACTTTAACATGCCTTTTTAGCCAGGCTCTTTTTTTTTACATTGCATTGTCTATATTTCTTAAAACTGTACAAGAAGAAAGAAAGAAGAGGGGAGAAAAAAACAGCACTGTTTACAATCACCATTACACTTAAAAATAGCATGCAAAGAAAACCATATACCACAAATACAATACTATTAAGACCATAAAATGTTTTCTTTACTTATAGTTAGCTTTCTCCCCTCTTTTCCCTTCCCCAAAGCATTTTTCCTGAACAATAGTGACATGAAGTAGGGCATATACTTTAGTTTCCCCCAGAAGTCCAACACATTTTGAAAAAGTTCAATTTTTCCAGATTTTCTTGTTCTGTCATATTTCACAAATGTAATTATTGCATTGTAATCCCACAGTAAGTTACTGATTTTATTACTGTTCTTCTCCTTCACCCATATCTTGTCTCTGCTTCTTTTCCAACATACTCTCGATTCTTCTAGTCAAATCTTGTGCTCCCTTCCTTCCCACCAACATTCTCAATTGAAATACTGGAAAAAGTTTCACAAGTACAGTCCCTCTGTGGTCTTTATTACTAGAAGAACAAGAAGCAGATTCTCCTTCTGTTTCACAGCTCACTTTTCATTGGACAAACTTTTGTATTTCCTCCTTAGCATGCACTTCATCAAAAAATGACTTTGTCCCGCCAGGGAAAATACCTTAAAGACAGCTGGACACAGCAGTTTGAATCTGACACCTGCTTCTCGACATTCCCTGAATAGTGGAATGAATGTGCTCCTCTTCTGCTGGTGTACTAGGAGTAATCATTCTCCACAAACACTCTGCTGTCTCCCACTTTTAGTATTTTTTCCTTCTGCCACAGTTTTGTCAGAATCAACTCCTTCTGCTGGTAGGATTGCACCTTTAATATTAAAGGTCTAGGTTGCTTCCTTATAGCTAGGTTTGGAGCATGCACACAATGTGCCCTTTTAACTAACAACTCTTGCTGTGGAATATTAGTCCAGTTGCTTATTTGTGCTTTCATAAAATTAATGCAGCCTGTTTCTTTAAGCTTCTCTAGTATAGCTAAAAATCTCAGGTTTTCCCTACGTGCTCTGTCCTCTAATTATATTACTTTTTGAAACATCTCTTCTTGAGCAGTTTCATATTCAGCCAGCCTTTTCTTCATTTTGACCTCTGATTTTTGCATTTGCTTTATCATTTCATCTGAATATCTGTTTAAAGCTTCTTCCATTGTTTCCAGCATTTTGGTGTTTGTATTGATATACTCCATCAGTGTTTTGTTTATTTTAACCAGGTCTGTATGCAGTTGTCTTATATCCTCCTGTAGGTTACTGGAGGTCATGTCTGAAGGTTGCATTGCTTTTTGCTGAACAGCTGCAGAACTTTCCTCAGTCAGTGTTTCTTCCTCATACTTTGTAGATGATTTTTTCCAGGTATTCTGTATTTCTTTTTTCCTGGCATGGGCATTTATAAGCCTAGCCTATAGTTATGTGGCTTTCGCACCCCCCTTTTTTAGTTGAATAAAAACTATGCCTATTTTTCTTCTGTGCTCTGTCAAGCAGGGTATATCTGCGATCTCCCATCCATTGGTCAAGATTCCTCTTGACACAAGGGCCAGGTGGTGCTCCTCCTCCATGTACCCGGATTTTTTTGTTCCACATAGGGGAGTCTCTGGTGTGAATCTCCTGTCCTCAGCACGCTCTATTTATTAAGTCTTGTCTCAAGGTTTAAGTCTCCCGCCTAGGTTCTGGATTTTGAGGTGAATTTTGAGTGAAGTCAAATCTGGGTTTCTGGGCCTTATATGTCAGGCACAGGTCACCTCTGAGCAAGCGGTATGAGACTGAATAAAGCTGGAGTTCTTTCAGTCGGCAGGCAGCATAAGAAATTTTTTTGAGACCCTTTTCCCTTTTTGGTGAACTTTTTTTCATCTTCTGCGCATCAGGTGTCTGGTCAGATACATTCCGACGGGGGCATGTACTCAATCATAGGTCTAATGAGTGATGAGTACAGGGGACGATGACCTCCTTGATCTAGATGTGAATCCTCTTCCATGATCAGTGGGGGTATATATAGTTTTTTTTCCTACTACTACTTTAGCAACATGAAACAAGAAGACTGACTACTGTCAACTTGGGTCCCTGATGACTTTGACTTTTTTTTTTCTTTTTCCCAAGGGTATGACTATGCATTTTTGCGCTTAACACAGGCCATGGCTCTGGCACCAGTTATCCGTTTCTGTGAGGCCCTTCTGGAGGATCTCTGTCAGATGATGTGTTTTATGGCTATGGCTTTTAGTTTAGTCATCTGCAAACGTAATTTCCAGGGTCTGTGGAGGCATGAAGTGGGACCACAGTCGCCGTGGCCCACCCTTGCACAATATGGTTTAATTCCTCGTTGAGTTCATGAGCAACACAGCCGGGACACCATCCGTCCCATGGATGCTGTGTTTTTGCCTTAGTGAGGGCAGTTCTCACCTGGGCGTTGAGATGTTTTGGGGGGCTAATCCTCTGGAATAGATATCTCTCCTTTGGGGGGAGGGGGGAAGTTTGCACTGAACCTGTCAGCCAGTATGTTAGCAATGTGTGTAGGTTCAGTAATTTTAGTCCTTGGCGATTTTTTCTCTCAAATTGCCTTTGATGATTTTTTGAGAGAGCTCTTAGTTTTTACTTATAATGAAGTCTTAGTTTTGTTTGGGATTGCCTGATCCATGCAGTCCTGTAGGTGCTGGTAGAAGGCATTTGTAAGTGATTCAGCGGTTTGAGTAATGTTTTCACTGTGGTCTTTTTGTTTCAGGTGGGGGGGATGAGGACCTGATTAGTTTATGATCTGATCTCACCGGTGTTGAACATTTTGATCCCAGACAGTGCACTTACTAGCCAGTTACTGAAATTTACCCATAAACAGAAGTCTACTGGCCGTTTCTGCTGAGTATATGTTTTCACACTTGGATAGCTATAAATAAATACTCAGTATGCAGCCATCTTGGAAGTTATCTTTGTTCTCATTTATTGATGCTGTATTGCTGACCATTTGTTTATTCCCAGATATTTATACACTCTCTCTTGTTCAAATTATTTTATATCACTTTCTCTCCCAGGTCAATATTTTCTTGATACTTCAGTTTTATTGCTATAAATGTTGCTTTAGCACATTTATGAAGACTAAATTACATTTTTTTACCATTTGAAAAAGTTTTAACTATTTGTAATTGCACTTTCAGTTGTGTGTCTGACAAGCTATACAGCTTTAAATAATCCAGAAAAACTAGGTGGGATATCATTTGGTAAAGTTGCTTTCTGAAAGTCAAGTTGTAACCATAGCCTAATTGGTTAAGTAAACAACAGCTTAATGGGTTAAGGGTAAGGCAAAACAGCAGTTGTGACAAAGAATCTGCCTGGAATATCAGTCTTTAGATTTTTATCACTGGGATAGTGATTTCCCTTAATCATGATTCAGCTGTAAAGTGGTTTGCCGCTGTTTCTTAATTACTGCTATGAAAGTTATCAGTGTAAAGTATATTTTGTAATTTTTATTTTGGGGTGTAATTTATACATCTTTAAGCAGTCCATAAGCCATGAATGCTGAATGGTGTCAGGTGCTTTTTTCGTAATTTATCCATGCCTTACTTAGGTTTTTTTACAGCTCTCTATTGTTATTGTTAATTATTATTGTTATTATTATTATTGGTATTATTATTTTGTAATATATGATCCTTTATGGAATCTGTTTTTTTCCTTCTATTACTTTTCTATCGTGTTGCCATTACTGATTTTTTCCCTAAATGACGGTAAAATCTGTCTGCATCAATTTAAGTACATAATACACATTTTGCTGAAAAGCAGTTTGTTGGCCTATAGTACTTACAATGATTGCTTTTTTTAAGATGGAAAATGTATTTATTTTATTTATTGACATTTGTTTACCACGAAAATCTGAATGGTCACAGGTGCCCTTTTTCAGCAGAGATCCAGGGAGAAAATCCCCAAAGTATCATATTTAAAGTAATCAGTATTTCAATAACAATTTTTATAATGCTGCTTCAGTGAATACATAGCATAATAGTCAGTATAATAAAATGTGTATTGATATTCACAAACATTACATTTACAAGCCTTGCACTGAAACTTTACAGGTAGAAGAGTGGTGTATAAGACATATAAGAGTAATTTAAGACATACAATAAAGTGAGGTCATAGAGGAGATAAGCAAGTCTGAATATTAATAGAAAAGTAGTGATGGAACAGTAATTTGGTTGTGCTAATTAGAAGTAGCTATCGTAGTTTAAGGAGTCCAATAAATTGAGGTATTAGAAGGGGATGAGCAGGTTAAGTGATTTGGTGCTTTAAAGGGAAGTATAGGAAAGGTGATGAAGGCTGTTAGAAAGCTATGTCTTAAATGAGGAGCAGAAACATAGCCAAGAGGCAGAGAGGAAGTCTTTTAGTTATGGTTTGAAAAAACTGGAGGTATGTGATAGACCTTGTGAAAAACTGAGGAGCTGCCAGACTACCCAGACAGAATTTTATAAATAATTATATGTCCTTGTAAATATTAATATGATCCACAGGCTTGTGTAACAAATGTAAGAAAGCTATGTTCTGAGCTTCAAAAATGTAACCACAGTGCACCTTGCTGGAAGAAAGCTGATGAGTAAAGCATTTTATGACTGTTTGATCTCAAGCTAGGAGACAGGATGTCTGGGCTAGGAAATTATTTCTATTGTTCAAAGACAGAGATAATTACTAGGTTTTAAATGTAAAGTGTCTTTTATTGCTGTGGCTTCCTGGCAGGTGGTGATTACAAAAAGAAATGTTAAACTTTTAAGTTCTCTGAGCCTGCGAAACTTAAGTAGAAGTGTCAACAATGATGTAAACTGAAATGACTAAGCAGTAATGTGTATTATCAATTTAAGACTTTCTCAGAGAGAAAGATTGAGCATTTTGTATTTGTCTTCAGAGCTGACAACAACTCACCAGCACTTTGCCTTGTAAGTAGAATTTAGAACATAGTTTCTGTTAGAGACAGATAGGAATATAACCAGATTAGTCTAGCTATTTTCTATATTTATGTCAGACTATCCTACAATATTGTTTTAAAGTATTTTCCTGTGATTTCTGAAAAGTGTATTAATACTGTGTTGAATTGAAGAGTATTGTCTTGTGTTTTTATTATTTTTTATTAAATAGTTTTAAACTCTTCAACTGTGACTGTTTTGAGTAGAGATGATTTAAGCTGTCAGAGTACTTGCATGTATTTGGTGATACTGTATAAGCCACTCCAATAGCCTTAGCCCTGGGTTACACTTACTATTTGGATAACAGTAATAGCACACAGTGAAATTGGTCACCCTATGGGAACGGCCGTATAGTAGTTGGTGGCAGTGATTTCTACCTTATAGTCTGGGCAGAAGAGAGTATAGCTGGAGAACCTGTGCCAGCCTTCCCCAGGAGTGTTTGTGTGTTTGTATATAATTCCTATCTCAAAGTGTGTATGTGTCGGCTACTTGGTCAGGGACACAAAGCACTAGTTGGACAGAGAGGGTGCTGGAGGTTTTGGCTTGATCACTTAGCTGAGACCTGTACCCTATAGTTGTACCAGTGGGAAGTCTTATTGGGGATCTGGAGTGAAAGGGAGAAACCAGCCCCAGACTGACTGTGATCTCTGTGTGCTCTTAAGGGAAATTGTACTTTACTGTGTGTGTACTTGTTATCCTCCCAATGTGGATACCCCTAACTAGTGTTAGTGATGAGGATTGAGGCTTCTTGATTATTGGGCCAGTGCATGGGTGTCACAGACCTAAATGATATAAAATGTTATTCCAAGTTCTAGCTACACTGCTGGAATAGAGACTGACCCCAGTAGTGCTTTGTAGATGGTAAGAAATTGTTTATTATTTGAAAAAGAGGATGCTTTGGAAGCTAGTATTGGAATAGGATATAATTGCTGGGAGGTGGATGGGCATGGATGATTTTATAGGTTACAGTGAGTGGAGTATAAGATAGGTGGTGAAGAAACTCAAGCCAGTTAAGTGTTTTAGTGCTAAACAGTGGTGGAGCTGGTAAGGTTTGTTGCAAGTGAATCTGGCAATATTGTTATAGCATTGTTTTTGTTTAGAACTAAGTGAGACTTGTAATTTGATCATGATAGGGACTTCATATAGGACAGAGGGAAAGAAGTAAATGGCAGCTAATAAAAAAAAAAAAAAGTAATTTACTTTTTGGTAATTAGTAGTAGGTAATTATCCCGTAGCGAACTTTCAACAGAATTAAAAGCTTCTTGAGTAATTCTCTGAATATTTACTAAGTTGTTGGAAATGCATATTAGGGCAGAATCGTCAGCGTATTGTATAAGGGAAGCTTGATGACAGGATTTATGTAATTTCTTAGTGAAGATATTAAAGAGTAGAAGGCCGAGAATGGAGACCTGTGGCACAACAGAATTGACAGGAAGGAAGGGAAAAAATGGAGCCATTTAACAGACTGGTATATTTTAGTTAAATAGCTGTTAAACCACAGGTGTCTGGGTTGTGATAGCCCGAGGGAAGACAGTTGGTAGAGGAGTTTTTGATAAAAGAATAGATCAGATACTTTAGAGAGATCAAGGAATACAGAAAAAACAAGTTTGCTTTTGTCTATGGCTTTGTTAATAGTATCTGTGAAAAGTTAATAAGGCCATGGTAGTACTATGGGTGGGTCTAAACCATGCTGTGTGTAGGTCAGGAGCTTTTTCTAAAGAATATGTTGAATTGCTTGTGAATGCACTTCTCCAGAATTTATGACAAAGCTGATGATATAGAGATAGGTCTGAAATTTGTTATATCAGATGAGGTTTCTCCTTTAGGAAAGGAATGATGAAGATTTGCTTCCATAGAGAAGGAATGTATAATTCATTGGTAGATCTGTTAATTAGAAGAGACATAAGATAGGCTGTGGAACTAGCAGTCAGCTTGAGGTATTCTTCTGGGAGATTATTCACTAAAGGAGAACAGGCTTTCAGTTTAAGAAGTAGCAATTTGATACAGGAAGTTGGGATGGGTTTTAGAGTGAAATAGGGGCATTTGCAGTCTGAAGTGAGGGTATGTCAGGATTGTTGGGAGGAAATCTTCAATAATGGCTTTAATGCTTCTATAAAATGTGTGTTAAACCAAGTAGCTATTTTGGTGACAGAGAGCCTGGGGAGCCTGTCCCAGAATATATTTTTTTCCTACAGTTAACCATGAGGTGTTAGCTCAAAGTGGGAATCAGAGTAAGTTTTACTCAAGGTTAAATCATTGCACTGTTATGTTAATACCTTTAGGCAGATATGGGTACATTGCATCCATGCCGGGGATTTCCAGTTAACAGACTTTCTTAATTTTGTCTCAATTGCTTTGTTAGTTACTTTGTTCCATTTCATATCGTGTATGTTAATGTTTTTTTACCATTTCTTTTACCTCTTTTATATATTCAGTGTATTTATGTTCAACAAGATCTTCACAAATACTTATCTAAATTTCAGTGATTTCTTCTTTTTCAGGTTTTGTTATTCTGTTGTTTTATCTCCCAGATCTCTATAAAACATTTTGGCTATGAATAAATTGCTTGTCTTGTACTTTTCTTTTATATTTTTCTGTATACTTTCTTAGTTTTTCTGCTTGTGTTGATAATTTTACTTTATTATTGGAAATGTGTTAGCCTATACACATATACATATGTATATATATATATATATATATATATATATATATATATATATATATATAGGTTCATAGGTTGGTACTGGGCTATCTGCCCGAAGGCATATATTAGCCCAGCCATGTTGTGCGGTATTCACCACCCCTTTAGTAGTTCCCTAGACCCTTGTACAAGCAGCTAGTACCCTTGGCCCCTATCTAGTAGTGCTGTTGGTGTGATCCCCGGTGTGAACTTTCTGTTACCCATCCACTCATCAAGGTTCCTCTTGAAGAGTGATAGTGAGGGGCTCTGTCTTATGTAGATTGGGACCCTGTTCCATAGTAAGGGAAGTCTCTGCGAAGGGACTCTATCCCTCCAGCATGTTCTATTCACTGTTGTGTTGAGGTTTATATCCCTAGAGCATGTAGCTCCAGTAGATTTGGTTTTGCTAAGATGGAGCATGTTCAACAATTCTGGGTTGGACATGGCTCTGTACGTTAGGCAGAGATCGCCACTGAGAAAGCGTTATGCAACAGAGAACAGTCTTAGCTTTTTCAATCGTGCTGCATAGGGCAACTGTTTGAGGCCAGTAATCCTCTTGGTTAGATACCTTTGTGGTCTCTCCAGCTGCTGGAGATGTCTAGCCAGGTACATTCCAATTGGTGCATTGTACTCAATAATGGGTCTGATGAGGGAAGAGTAGAGGGGCACCATTACATCCTTAGATCTTGATGCGAACCCTTTCGTGATCAGATGGGTCACATAGAAGGATTTTCTAACCACTTTGGCAACATGGTTATCAAAGGAAAGCTGACTATCTACTTGGGTCCCTAGATCCCTTATTTCTTCTTCTTGTTGTAGTTTGCGGGTACTCTGTTTTTTCCAAAGGGGATTACTACGCATTTTTTTGCATTTAGCTTGAGACCATGGCTTTGACACCATGCATCAGTCTCATTTAGGCCCTTCTGGAGGATCTCCATGTTGGCCGGAGACTCTATTATAGCACCCAGTTTGCAGTCATCCGCAAACTTAGTCAGCCACAGCCCTTCCGTGCTTGCCTGTACTTCTGAGAAGTATATGCCAAACAGGAGGGGCCCCAGGACAGAGCCCTGAGGCACACCACTTGTTACTGGTCTGGATTCAGACATAGATCCCGCTACTCTTACTTTATGGGATCTGTCTGAGAGCCAGTTTGCGATCCATCTTGTGACATAAGGGTTTATGCCCAGGCTGGTGAGATTATCAATAATACCTGAATGGGGAATGGTGTCAAATGCTTTAGCAAGGTCAAGGTAAGCCGTGTCTACCTCCTTTCCCTTATCTATAGCCTGAGTAACTGTCTCAAAGAAATCCACCAGGTTCAGGAGGCATGATCTGCCCTTGACGAAGCCGAACTGTGTGGGGTCCAGCGACTGGAGGTTCCCAATCTCTCCATTTATGAGTTCCATAATGATTTTCTCCATAGCCTTACAGATCAGACTGGTCAGGCTTATTGGTCGGTAGTTCCCAGTGTCAATTGTGGCCCCACCCTTGTGTAGCGGGACCACCATTGCCGTGCACCATTCTATGGGCACATATCCTGTGGAGAGGCTGAGACTGAACAGGGTATTAAGATGAGGGGTTAATTCCTTTTGGAGCTCTCGTATGACACAGCCTGGGACACCATCTGGTCCCATGGAGGCAGTGTTTTTAGCTTCAGACAGAGCCTTGTTAACCAATGTATCGGTAATAATTGGACTTACACAATTCCCTAGAATGGTAATAGGCCCTGTAGGTGGTGGTGGTGGGGGGGGGAATTTGCACTGAACCTGTCAGCCAAGATGTTGGCAATGTCAGAAGGGTCAGTGTATTTTGTTCCATTTTGTACTAGCTCAGAACAGACCTGAGCGTTGCCATTTAGGTTTTTGACGTAGCCATAGAAGGCCTTATGGTTATCCTTGGCAACTTTCTTTTCAAAATTAGCTTTAGTTGACTTGATGAGGGCCCTCAATTTCTTACTAATGCTGATCAGGGATGATTTTTCTACTTGAGATTTGGCCTTTTTTTGTATAAGTCTCCTCCTTTTATTGTAAAGTTTGCTTATGGCTGGGGTCCACCAGACTGATTTCTTCTTGCTTGAGGAAGGAGTCTTGGTTTTATTTGGGATAGCATTGTCCATGCAATCCTGAAGATGCATATAAAGTGCCTTGTTGTAGGATTCTGCATCCTGGATATCATTATCCCTCTGCAAGGGAATAATGAAGCTTTCCACTTCGGATGCAAGTAGTTTGAAGTTTGCTTTGGAAAGGTTTTTGACTATGGTTTCTTTGATTGAGGGAGGTGGAGGAGTGAGGATGTCCAGGGTTATCAGTTTGTGGTCGGATCTGACCAAGGAGGGGGTGATAATGGGTGTGGTACAATGGGCGCCCATATTTGTGATGATTAAATCCAATATGTTGTCCCCTCTAGTGGGAGAACATACTAGTTGTTCAAGGGCATTTGAATTTATAAATTCTATGAATCGCTGAGCATAGGAGTTGGAACATTGGTAGTTCGCCCAGTCTATACCAGGGTAGTTGAAATCACCCAAGATTATGGTGTTGGGTAGGACCTTAATATTTTCCAATGTCTCAAGGAATGCAGAGTGAGCATCTTGGGACATGGTGGGTGATCTATAACTGGCTACGACTTGAAATGTGGTTTTTCCTGCTGATAGTTGTGCATGGATGATCTCTGGGGCATCATGCTGCGCTACTAACCTGGAGATATGGGTATCCTTGATGAATATGGTACACCTCCGCCCTTTGTACTGTGATCCGGTAACTGAGGCCGGAAGGTATGATATGAATTGTAACTTGACAGTGCTGGGGTGCGCTCTTGAGCCTTGAACCAGGTTTCCGTCACTGCACAAACATCGATTTTCTCCATGCTGAGGACAGCCTCGAGTGTGTGCATTTTGAGGTTGAGACTTCTGGCGTTGAGTAGCATTACCCTTAGTTTTTGGTTACCTGTGCTGGTTACGGTGGTTGGTTTGTCATATTATTATTATATAATATACACACACACACACACACACACATATATATATATATATATATATATATATATATATATATATATATATATATATATATATATATATATATATATATATATATATATATATATATATAAACCAAAAAACTCTCTCGGAGCATGTATGAAGAGAAAATAATAAATATAGTCAAAAACTTCAAAATGACTGTATAAAATAAACAAAATCTTGTAATACAGGGCAAAATACCCAGGCGCTTTCATCCTTTATTAAGTGATAAGGACTTCATCAGATAAACTTAAAATTCAGAACAGCATATAAATATGACACAAAGAAGGCAGTTCCTAAGAATCAATTAGTCAATAAACATCAGTTTACATTTGAAACATAGTGCTATATTTAAAACAATCCAATAAAGAATTTTCCAAGTGAAAACAATCTGAAGTGGACCAGTAATAGAATTCTGTCACTAGGCAGTGATGGAAGTTAATGACGCGTATCAGTTAGAGTAAACATCACACAAGTATAACACAAGAGCAGAAAAGAGAATAAACCCAATGGAGGGTCTAATAATCGAAAATTCAGACCACTGCACACGGACCAGGCTGGATAGCAATAGACAAATCCTTTATTGCAGACTAAGCGCTTTCACCATTACAAATGGCATCTTCAGAGTAAAGAGCTAAAAAATCACACCCCTTATATAGGACTTAGTATAAATTAATTAATTGAATAATTGACTGATTAATAAATTGATGATATACAATAAAAATAACCAAACTAAGAAAATAATCTGAAATAAGTGAACTAAAAACAGTATATATATATCTAACACACCCTTGCCAATGAGTCCATACAAACATTCATTCATATAAATATATTGCTTTTATACCTACAAAATCTATGACACAAAACACAGAAACACTTTTGTGATTTCATTAAATATAAATATAAATATCAATATACATATAAAACAAAGTTTGTTATTAATACATTAATATAAAATACTAAAACTGTTTAAAATTTAAACCAAATCAATTAAATCTGATAGGATTTTTGCTTAAGCACAGGCTGCAAAGAAATGTAATCATTCAAACCAGGCTCCTTCATTGCATTTAACCTCAATTGCCACTCAACCTCCAAGACAGCAACCCTATTATTGACATCACCCCTTGATCAGTATACACACGATCAATAACAAAAAATACAAACTTTTTGAACTGAGAACATTTAATACTGTGCAAGAATAAAGCATTGTGGACATCTCTCTTTTTAATAGCTCTTACATGCTCCATGACCCTATCTCTTAATCTACGAGTGGTCTTCCCCACATAAAATGCATCACAGGTACTGCAGGTAGCCAAATATACTAGGTTTTGGCTATTACAACCACATACTCCAGGACAGGCTAAAGTGCGTGGAAACCCGGCGACACATATGTAAGCCCCCTCAGCAATGAATCTGCAGCATCTACACGCTCCACACTTTCCCATCCACAATCTTTTACACCTACTTACACCTTCCAATATATTCTTCAAATTGTCACCTTTACTGAAGACAATCATCGGCGTCCTCCCAACAATCCCTTTTATCTCACGGCTTAAACAATGGTCCCAGGCATGCCTAATTGCCGAACACATTTCAATAGCCTTTTCACTGTATTTTAACACAAAAACAGGACCATTCTTACCATTATCAACCTCACTTCTGCACACATTTTCCATCCCACTAGTCAACACATTCTCAGGGGCAATCTTTTTCAAAATAGGCTTATATATAGTCCGTCTTTTTTTGTAAACTTCTTTTTTGACCCTATCTAGCAACAAACCTATTAAATTATAGATCTCCTGTCTAAAACTAACATCCTCACTCACTAACCTCGAAATCTGCACCATCTGGCCTTTAGCCACCCCCTTTCTCTGATAAAACGGGTGACAGTTGGAATAGTGAAGCATTGAATTAGAGTAGTTCTCCTTTCTAAATATAGTACTAGACAATCTCCTGTCTATCTTGGCAATCCTAATATCCAAGAAGTTAATACTCTCACCATTCCACTGATAGGTGAACTTCAAAAATCCTGTGGTACTGTTAAGGTAATTCACAAAGTCCAAAGCCTCCATCTCATTTCCATTCCATAGGATTAATAAATCGTCCAAGAATCTATTGTAGAGGACGATTTTAGAATTATATTTGGAAGGGAACACAAACTTCCTCTCCCATGCTAACAAAACAAGATTGGCAAAGGTAGGGGCACATTTTGCCCCCATTGCTACACCCGAAGTTTGCCGAAACATCTCACCTTCAAACCTCATAAAATTTTCTTTAAAACTATCTCCATAACATCCTGGAGAAAGTTCAATCTCCCCTTGTCAATTTTATTGCTGGTATTGAGGCTATCATAAAACATTTCCAACCCCTCAAGATGTGGAATGACAGAGAACAAATTAACCACATCCACTGTAAGAAAACTATAGGAGCCAGAACATGCTTTCACATCCCTTAACCTCTCAAGACAGTACCATGAATCTCTCAAAACATGGGAAACCTCATTGAGGGCTGGTTTTGACAAAACATCCACTAAAGCAGCCAGGGGTTCTGTCTTTGAGCCCCTTGCAGAAACAATGGGTCTGAAGCAAAGGTTATCCACTCCTTTGGAATACCAAAGATGCACGGCATAACTGGGTACTTAACTGCTAAAAAATCAAATTCCATTTCACTAATAGCACCCTGGAACAGTGAATCCAATAAAAACAAATCAATTTTTTGGTATGCCCTATTCACTTCATTGATGGATACCCTATTTTAGGTGGCTTGGTCCCCTAAAAGCCCCAACATTGATGCAATATAATCAATCTTTGCCATGAGGACCATACCGCCACCCTTATCGGGCTTCATACATCTAATATTCTCATTTGTTCTCAATTCCCTTAAGGACAACCTCTCTTCACTACTCAAATTATCCTCAAGGATATACCTTTGGGAACATATCCTCCTAAATTCAAGTTCCAACAATTTTTCAAATACTGAGAATTCAGGGTTAAAAGGAGGGATAAATGTACTTTTCCTTTTTAAAGGAACCACTAATGAATTACAAAATTTGTCACAGTCTTGTCTTTCCTTTCCTTGAAAAAACACCTGCAAATTTAATTTTCTCAAAAAAAGTTTTAAATTGATCAAAACTTGAGCTATATCAAGTTTAAAATTGGGCACAAAATTTATACCTTTAGAAAATAAACCAAAAAAACCATCTGTAATTTCCATCTCGGTGTAGTTGTAAATAATAAACCCATATTTTTTCAATATATCCCTACATAAACACCCACTGAGAACAACATCACTGCTGCTATTACTGTAACAGACATCAAAGCCATTAGGCCTAACTAAAACGTCTTGCTGTACAACACACTTAACACCATTGACAGTGCTTGTTCCTTCATTTTCTAAAGCTCGTGGCATTTTAAAACTAGAAAATAAAACATTGCTTTGCCCATAAATTTGTCCATTGATGGCCATTAACTCACAACCATCAATGTTAAAGTCATCACACATTTCAAAATGAAACAAACTCCATAAAGAATTAGTAAAATCAATATTTAAAATACTGGACTCATTGGCATCCCTAACATCACTTACATGACAAACATTATTGAGTTGTACTACATATTCATTATAAGGAACTAAAGTTCCATAAAGTCCCTCTGAGACGCCCCCCTCCCCCTCCCCTCCTGGAGAAACTTGTGTTGAAGCCGCTCCGTCGACCGACCCTTGTTGTACAACCTCTCCGACCTCCTCAGTCCTTGAGGCTGTTCCAAAAAAACCTCCTCGGATACAGATTCACAGTTAGGCACACGATTGTCCAAACATTGATCTAATGCCATAACAGTACTTGGAACTCTTGAAGTATGAAGCCTGGAATGACAAGGAGGGTATGCACATTTATTGGTGTAATCAGCATAATCTCTAGCCAGCTTTTTCTGTTTGATAACCTCATTTTTGTTAACAAACTGCTCAATGCTCACCAGTACCCTATCGAACCATTCTTTGTACTGAAAAAACAACAAGTCTGATGTAATACTAGAATGCAATAATACTATCTCACCATGCAGCTCCAACAACTTTCTGTCATTGTTATCAATGATAATATCTAATAACTCCAACCCAACTCGATCAAATAAAGTAACCATTTTATCAAAGTACACAGTACCTTGTTCAATGCCCATCGGGAGTTTCCAAACCCGAAGCCCCTTAGGAACCTGCTTTAAACTCCTGGACTTTGAAAGGAATAAGTTGTCAAGTTGGAGTGCTCTGTATTTAGTACAGAGCTTGTCGTAACGATGAATCTGCTCTTTTAATGTCAGATAAACAATTTTGCCGCTGGAAAGGGTATCAGGTACACACAGCTCCGTTACCGGCAATTCAAACCAAGAATCCAAACTGTTATTACTTCCTGCATTCACCGGTAATGCAGGTTGAGCACCACTCGAGCCACTAGCTCCCCCTAGCGTTGTATGAATCGAATTGGATTTGTTTTTAGATACCGCTCCACTATAGGAACCAGCCACAGCTGTTTTCTGTCCAGGAGGCAGCGACGCAGCAACAGGGGAATGCAGAGTAAATAACTCGACTTGCGAGTCAGTAGGACTTGCCATAGCCACCGAACCTTGAGCCTCAGCTTGCTGTTCATTTAAAACAATCAACTTTTGCACAACTTGTGACAGTTCTTTCAAGGCCACATCCATCACGAATAAACTGAGCAACAAGAAAATTCACCTACGCTGCCAAAACCACAGTCCACCAGCAGAGCCGAAAAAACGTAGTAACAAGCAGAAAAGAGAATAAACCCAATGGAGGGTCTAATAATAATCACAAATCGAAAATTCAGACCACTGCACACGGACCAGGCTGGATAGCAGTAGACAAATCCTTTATTGCAGACTAAGCAATAACTAAAAATAGTATATATATATCTAACACAATAAAAACAAATCAATTTTTTGCTACCTGCAGTACCTGTGATGCACAATGCTTTATTCTTGCACAGTATTAAATGTTCTCAGTTCAAAAAGTTTGTATTTTTTGTTATTGATCGTGTGTATACTGATCAAGGGGGTGATGTCAATAATAGGGTTGCTGTCTTGGAGGTTGAGTGGCAATTGAGGTTAAATGCAATGAAGGAGCCTGGTTTGAATGATTACATTTCTTTGAAGCCTGTGCTTAAGCAAAAATCCTATCAGATTTAATTGATTTGGTTTAAATTTTAAACAGTTTTAGTATTTTATATTAATGTATTAATAACAAACTTTGTTTTATATGTATATTGATATTTATATTTAATGAAATCACAAATGTGTTTCTGTGTTTTGTGTCATAGATTTTGTAGGTATAAAAGCAATATATTTATATGAATGAATGTTTGTATGGACTCATTGGCAAGGGTGTGTTAGATATATATATACTGTTTTTAGTTCACTTATTTCAGATTATTTTCTTAGTTTGGTCTATTTTTATTGTATATCATCAATTTATTAATCAGTCAATTATTCAATTAATTAATTTATACTAAGTCCTATATAAGGGGTGTGATTTTTTAGCTCTTTACTCTGAAGATGCCATTTGTAATGGTGAAAGCGCTTAGTCTGCAATAAAGGATTTGTCTATTGCTATCCAGCCTGGTCCGTGTGCAGTGGTCTGAATTTTCGATTTGTGTATAACACAAGAGCCTTACTACATGTAAATTAAAAGACTTAATATTAATAATGTATTTAGAATCAGTGGCGCCATTTAAGTGCACACTTGATATTTAAATTTTCATTCAGACCAGGTGGGGCGTCCACATTGTCTCAGTTGCCATAATAATTCCCTGACCTCTAAATAAGTGTTTGCATCTCCAAAGAATTGATTAACTTTTTCCAGTATATAAATTTAAAGCAAGCAAAATTCTGGCAATGTAGGCTATCGTTGGCTAGAGCATTTCGCAAGTCTAAATTTCTTATCGCTACACAGTGCTCTTTAATCCTTGCAGACAATTTGCGAATGGTTTTCCCAACATAAAAAGATGAGCATGAAACACATGTAGCAGCATAAACCACAAATAAAGATTTACAGTCAAAATGTTTCTGAAAAGAAACTGAGAAATTATGTTTGAAAATAAAACTGGTGCCTTCTAAAATGTATGCATATGCTACACAGGTTCCAAAAGAAAACATTCCTGCTATGTAACTATCATTAATAACTGGAGACAGTAAAAACAGTGAATCCCTGTTTTCAAACATGAATCTTAAAGTTTTTGTTTTTTTGTATGAAAAAATCGGGGTAGAGCCAAGCCTATTAGAAACTACATGGCTGCTAGTTAGTATAGCAGTATAGGAGTATTGTGAAAGGGTTATTCCCGAAAGCTTTGCGTTATAAAGTGTTTTGTTCTCAACATCCTTTGTGTGATTTTTGGATTTTTCTGCAGTTTGTCTTTCTTCATAACTGCTAGTTAGTATATCCCAGTTTTTATGTAAAATGTCTTTTAATGCTTTGAAAATCTCTGCTAATGGGTATGGGGAAACTTGCAGTCCAGTCTGTTTTACTATCAGTGTACATACTGTTAGTCGTAAGTGATAAATCTGCAGTGTTGTAGTTGTCAATAGGCTGCCCAGTAAAAACAGGGGTTAAGTCAGGATTATGACTATGAAATGAATTAGAAAGGGTTTGGAAAGAGTAAGAATACCTATCAGTATTGTCCCTTCCTAGTAAAAAGCTGAAGTGGCTAGAATTAGAAGACCCAGGTAGTGAAGAGGTGTGTACATCAGTTGAAAGCTGACTGGAGATAACCTGGGAGTTGGCACTAAAATCATTCTGTGGATTGGGTGGTGCAGAAGGTGAGGGAGTACAACAGGCTGCATCTGAAATAAAATCCCCATGGCATTTGTTCGGTATAAAACCTGACTTAATAATAGGGGGAAACCTGTCATTCCTCAGAGTAAAGATTTCATTACACAAGGAGTCAATTAGTGATCTGGGGTAGTTTCTATCTAGTAAAAAGTCACTGAAAATTGTACATTCTTCAACAAAAGTGTTATCATCACTAACAATGTGAGATATTCATATAAACTGACCCCTAGCCAAATTTCTCTTCATGAAAAAAAGGGTGCATACTTGTGAATACACACACACACACACACACACACACACACACACACACACACACACACACACACACACACACACACACACTATACCAACCGTCCCCCTGTCCCTTACTCTCTTTGTAGGGTGACTTGTCTACTGTACTCAACATTTCCTCTTTCTGTTGTGTTCTCATGCCTATTGTATCTTATACTTAATGCATCACTTGCAGTGTCAGTGACCTCAAACACAAAAAAGATCTGTTTCTTTTCAAACAAGTTTTGGGCAATTACTAGAAAAATCCCCAGTGAGTCTTAAAGCAAAAAACAAACATTTAAATCCAATATTACATATAGTTTTGGACCAGTTACTAACAAATTCCCACTCCATAGTGCAGTGTGTACTTGCAATTAAGCAAAATGAGTAGTAAATTAGTTGTACTTGAGCACACAAATAGTACTCCTTAGGAAATGGAAAACCAGAGACTTGCCAAAAAGTCAAGCAAATACGTTAAATCTTCCACTGCCCCTCCAGGAATTTAAAATTCATTAAAAGACATTTTTGAGTTAGGCTTGTTAGTGTACTTTAAATATTACTTTGGCTTCCTCCCTCTCCTCTCCTTCCACAGTGTGGATCACGGTGGGACCAGAGACAACTATTCTTAATATGTTAGAATTTCAAAGTACTACTTCTAACTACTGTCACATTCTGTGTAGACATCTCTCAGCATGGATTAATTATGGCATTTGTAGCATCCCTACTGGCTAGCTGATTTAATCCTCTCCCATGGAGATTAACTCCTTCTAAAGTGTGCATGGCTCTCAACAAGAACACATCAGTTACTAATTGAGACTGCAAGGGTAACAAGCATGCACTGCCACATCTCCTGAATGCCCTGCCATGTAGCTTGAGAAGCAGAGGGTGACATGCAGACCAACTTCCCTAGAAGTCAACCCAAATGTCTTAAGCAGACGTCCCTAACAAAGATAAGCAGAAGTCCCTAACAAAGATTCCAATCAGTGTCAAAACTAGTAGTAATCTTATTTAACCTAATTAGAGAAGACATGTTATTGAACATTCCCATGCAGTAGTCTGAGGATAACCCATAGAACTGCTTTGTAAAGACCCCTTGCACATTTTGAAGCAATAAATGGCAGCTATTAAATCCGCATTAGCTGTAATACAAAAAAACATTAATAGTAAATAGTAGCCTGGCTCTCACTACTACTCCAGCCAAAGTAAAAATAAAAATATTCTCACCCATAGGACTGAAAGTTCATCCATTGTGTTAATTAGTAGTGGGGGGAGGTACAAGAACATCTTTTCCTAGGGAGAGGTACAAGAGCATCTTACCCTACCATTGTCCCCTGTCTAGCAGCTTTACTGGAAGATAACCAGCTAAAGTGAAACTATTGTATTGGGATACCTAGTTGCAAATCCTCTTCTGTCCTGGAATAGGCACTTTACTCACAAGAGAGAAGAATAAATCAATACCCTAAACCACTCAGAGGTATTTGTTTGACCTATACTATTGTTGTGATATAATTAGATAGATGAAAATAACCATAGCAAAGATATTCCTTGAAAGAGATTTAACAAAAAGATGTGTCTTATTAAATTAGCACATCATCTTGTTTTTTTTTTTTTTTTTTAACAAATAAAAAAATTACCAGTCTTCATTGGATCACATGGTTTCACTTATGGCTTTCCTCAAAGAGGTGCCCAGTGAATGTTCAGTGTTATTGGAGCATTCTCTCACCTCCTGTTAATGGTACATAAGTATTGATTTGTAATGCATTTAGGTTCTATATGATGCCAGCATGGGAATCGTATTAAAGGCCTTGACTGAGTCAAGATACATTGTGTGCACTGCATGCCATCATCTACAAACTCCTTAACCTTTTGAAGAAGTTAACCAGATCCAATAGACAAGATTTACCCTTCACAAATCCAAACTGTTAGGTATGAAGTTCAATAGAACTGTTGATATCACAGTTATTGAGGCCAGTTATAACATGTTCCGTGGCTTTGTAGATAAGAATTGTAAGACTAATACATCTGTAATTACCTGGGTCAACTGTTAGGTCACCTTTTATAGAGGACATCATAAGAAGGATGCTTCATGCTCAACAAATGATTCATAAAAATCAGTGCATACCAAGATTATATATTCTCCAGTCTGAAGGAGGGACAGACCTCCTTGAAATTGATTACATGTATAGGTCTACAATTGTGGGGCTCCACACATATCTGCTGACCTCACAAAACCCAAACATAGTGAAAATTTTGAAACATGAGAATAAATCTAAGATGATTTCTCTGCTTAATCTAGCAGAAGTATATGGGTGTCAAGAAGGAATGGAAATCAAACCAGAAGTAGATAAAAATCAGGCAGCAACTAAATGTGCCAAAAAACAAAAGAAAGAAAGAATATAAGGTGAAGGACTAGATGAGAAGGCAAGAAATGTGGAAAATGCATAAATATAGTTGCAAGTATAGAAAACTTGTGGAAGAACCTCATGTTGATCAGGAACGAACACAGGAATGGTTAAGGAGAGGCAAATTCAAACCAAGGGATGAAAGGTTAATATTGGCGGCACAAGATAGTGGGCTACATACATGTTGGTTTACAAAGTCCATTGAACATGTGGGGGGAAACAGACAAATGTAGGCTCTGCAAGACAGTATTGGAAACATTTGCACACCTTGTTGCTGGTTGTGACATACTAGTGGCAGAAGGATTATATACTGAAAGGCATAATAATGTGGTGAGACTGCTGCACTGTGGATTGTGCAACCATTATGGTATTGAAGTGGCTGGAAAACACTGGAGGCATGAGCCACAAGTGCAGGTATCATAGAAAATGATGAAGTCTACATCACATGGGATCATCCATTACCAACAGTTCAAAAGATAGATGCTAGAAAACCGGATATAGTGGGCCAAGAAAAGAAGACAAAAGTAGCATTGAGCATTGAATTCGCCACACCCAGTGACTACAGTGTCTTGCATGCAAAGAGACACAAAGTTATAAAACATCAGGATTTGCAAGCTGAAACGAGAGCAATCTGGAAGAAATATACACAGATAGTTCCAGGAGTAGTAGGAGCAACGGGTCTTATAAAAAAAGAGTCTACAATCATATTTAGATATGCTACCAATACATGTAACTCTGTACGAATTGCAGAAGGAGTCATTACTAGGCACATTGCGGCTGCTGAGAAGAGCACTACTGGCCGACATCAAAGAGTGAAACAATACTCATTTCATGAACTTTAATCGTACTTTGACTTAGGAATGGGGTCCATTCCCGTCATGGTATTAGAAACCCAAAAGATTTGGAGAAATTAAAAAAGGGACATCACAACTACAGTGCACCACTCATTAGAATAGGGATGAAACCATTAACTAAACTTAGGTTAAACAGTTTAAGGAGTAGCACTATTAAATTAAGCAAACAGGTATATTGTCAGGTGCCATGGAGGAAGTATGTTTTGTTAACACCTTCAGTAAATAATCCCTAGAGTTAATTGGGGGGTAAGGGATCCAGGTATTTCAGGGCTTTGTACAGAACTATTAGGGGTGAAATTGTGACTGTATTTATTTACAAAGATATTGGCAATATCTATTGGGTTAGAATAGAAGGCATCATTCTGAATGCGTCCAGAGCAATATAAGATATTCTTTCTTAGTTTTCTAACTTAGCTAAAGAATAATTTATAATTAACTTTGGCTTCAGAGGGCAGACTCAGTTCATGGGTTGCATTAGTAGACCTGATAGTGCTTTTCAGTGGTTTTGTAATGCTTTTGATATTTTCCTTTGAAGAGGGGTTTTGGATCTCTTATACAATTTAAGGAGTTTCTTTGTTGTTGTTGCTGTAGAGTACATCTGTGGTAGTGGACCAACTGGGTAGTTTATTTTTGAATTTTCCATGATACTTAGTTCTGGTAAGGACTGCTAGCTCTATGCATTTTTTTAAGAATTCCTTAATGAACCTCACTGCTTTATTAAGGTCAAGGTTGGTGCAGTCATGTGTGAGTTTTGATATTTCCTTTCAGAGTAGGTTGAGGCTGGCATATTTGTAGTTGTTAAATTCAGTGGGATTTGCTGTAGAGTGTTTTGGGAGTTTAAAGGAGAAGGTCACAGGTTTATACAGACTTCACTGGGGAAGTAAGTACCAGGGGCGTAGTGTAAGAGCCAGCTATGTTTGTAAGAACTGGGTCATGAATGCTGTGTCCTCAAGTAGAGCTGTTTACCAACTACTCAAGGAGGTATTTTTTTAATAAAAGCTAAGAATTTTGCGGCATATTCCACATTGGACATATAGGTGTCCCAGTTTATTAAAGAGCTGTTGCTAAAATCACTCCCCAAATAATAATTTTTTGTTAGTAGGGAGTTCACTTAGAACACTGAGGAACTCTTTAAGTGGTCATCAGGGGTGTTTAGTAACAAGCTATTAATTGATAATTAATCGTATCAAGATTGATTTGTACTTCAAAGAGTTCGGTTTGTGTGTTCCTAGGGATCTGCCTGGAGGCAATATGTTCCTTGAGAAATATGGAGACTCAACCATAGTTGCCATCACATCTGTAGGCAAGAAAACTGTAAAACCCAGGTATGGAGTGAGTGCTTCTTTATCTTTAAACCATCTCCCAGTAACTATGCACACAGGGATGCTTTCCAAATACAGGAATACCTCACGGTTATGTAATTTATTGTCTATTTATTTATTTGCATTTGTTTTCCAAGGTGGAGCACTGCTCACAGAATGACCAATTGCAGGCTAAGGTTGGATTACATGACAATATAAGAACAATATTCATTAACATAGGAAATACATGCAGTATGCAATAACTTAAGTGATGCATGCATACAAACACTGAATGATCAGCTTATGTACATATTTACAAAAGGATAAAGATAACAGGCTGATAAGAGGACACTGGTTAAGTAATAAAGGAAGATGTTGATAGAAGGAATTGTGTGAGATAGAGAGGCTGGAGTAGAAGTGAGGTAGGTTATGATCTGTTTATTGTATGCACTCAGTGAAGAGTGTGATATGAAAATATGGGTCCAGGGACATACTATTAAATTTATTGGGTTATGTGACATATCCAGCAGTCAGGCAGCTGCATTCAGATTGTTTTAGAAGATGGCACTTGAGCTGAGGCCTGAAGAGTGAGTAGTCTGATATTTCCACTAAATCCTAATGGAGTGACCGTCATACCTTTGGGGCTAGGACAGAGAAACTATGGTTGGAAGAATGTAATTTGATAGAAGGGATTTTCTAAGATGGGTCACCCCTGGCATGACTTCCAAGGTTGTAGGTTGAAGTTGTAGTAATACGTTTCATTGTGAGAGGGGTGTGGATGTCTTGGTGGAGTAATTTAAAAAGTAGGAAACTAAGGAGAAGGTTTGGTCTAGATTGAACTGGTAACCATTTAGCTTTGGACAGAGTAAGACACTGATGTTTATTATATGGATAATTGAAGATAAACAGGCATATTTTATTAGAAAGCATCTGAGCGCTATTTCATTTTTTGAGACGGGAGAAGGAAGAGGGGGAGGCAAACAAGGGGAGACCATACTGAAGTTGTGTCAGAAGGATACCCTTATCTATAGCAGCTCAGGTAGGGTGAGAAAACTACTGAGAAATGTTGTTGTCCCAACAAAGAAGGTAGTCGATTTTGACTCTTAGTTTACCAATGTAGTCTTGGAAATTAAGGGATTGGTCTAGCCAAATCCCCAGGTATTGGAAGGACTTTGTGATTGCAATAGGGTTATTATTGTGATATGTAGGGATTGGGGGGATTTGGGAAGTGTTTTTCTGGGGATGACAAATAGCATTTATTTGGTTTTCTTCAAAGATTCAGAGTAAACTTTGTCATTTAGGACTACACATGTGTAAATCTAAACAGAATTAAGAGTATCAGCTCACCATGAGACTACAGAAGAAGCATAGAATAGAACAAATACAACATAAAGACATATCAAGTAAAGGAATTGGAGACTGATTAAGCCACAAGAACATAAGAAAAAAAAGCTACCCCCATGTAGTCATATAAATACTCTACAGCAGCAGCATGAGAGGTAAGATTGGTTATTGCAGATGAACTAAAATTGCCACTCTTTATGTATTATTACATAAAGCAAGTAACAGGCAATTGCACTTGAATGTAAATATATAACTTTGTAAATAAATAAATATTGCCCATTCCAAACAAAACACTGGTATTAAGTTAATTTGTGGTGGAGGCACTAGGGCTGGTGTCCGACTTAGTAAGTTTCATCACTGTTGGGTAGAAGCTGTTAATGAATCTGGAGGCCCTACAGCTAATACTGTGGTACCTCCTGCCATTTGACAATTGAGTAACCCATACGTATGCAGGGTGTGGAGTCATTAAGTATTTTATAGGCTCTTTTAAGGCTCCTTGCTGTGAATAGTTTTTGGATTGATGGTAGACAGGTGCCCATGATTTTCTCAGCAACTGTCACCACTCTCTATAGTTTATTCCTTTCAGCTACTGTACAGTTCCCAAACCAAACAGTGAAGTTACAAGTGAGAATGCTATCAATAGCTCCTCTGTAGAAGGTGGAGAGAACAGTAATTGGGAGCTTTTCTCTTCTGAGCCTTCTCAGAAAGTGGAGACATTGATGGGCCTTTTTGACCAACTGACCAGTATTCACAGTCCGAGAGAGATCCTCTAAAATGTGTACTCCTAGAAATTTTGTAATTTTAACTCTTTCCACCTCTTCATCATTAATCTTGAGTAATGAGTGGGCAGTTTACCTTTTCCTGAAGTCAATGAGACTGGCATTAAGAAGCAGTTTTTTTTTTTAGATGACCCAGTTGTGCATCAGATGGAGATCTTTTTGAAGCTGGTTCTCTATTAGTTTAGTTAAGGGATAAGACCTATAGATGGCCATATCATCAGCATAGTGAAGTATAAGTAGTTGGTATGGATCTAGTATTCTGATGAATGTAGAAAACAGTATAGGTATAAGAATGGAAACTGGGAGTTTAAACTTCTTGTGTTGAGGACAGCCACCTCAAAATAATCTGATTTTGTGACTATGTTAATTATAGTAGAATACTCCTCAACTGGACAAGCCATCTCTAATGAGGCAAGCTGGACTATTGAGCACCTTGTCCTAAACTGATGCATACTGGACCCCCTGGAATGACATTATTTATTTAACCAGTTATTGAAACCAGTTATCTTTCCTTTATATCTAGAATTCATTCAATGTGAAAGAAGGATTTCTCTCAGGATCGGTGTCTTACCTGCATTTGTAACATGCATGGAAAGTTCTGAAATATATGTATGCATGTCCCCCAGGGTTTGTGTCTGAAGTCATTTACTCTTACATACACCACTATGTCCTAGTCATATCTGTCAAGAGATAGAGTACTTTGGGCTTTTGTAATGTCAGAAATCCTGGTGCTTGGGAGACAACTCAGTGTAACTCTCTCATCTACTTGTCTAGCCTTGTGAATGAGGAGAGAAAGTCTGCTTGACAATGAAGTCAGTCACTTATAACTAAAACATTTCTGTTGCTGCTGTGGTAGACATGGAGCATACTTCTCAACTGTCCAGATTTTCTCCTCATACTTTCGGCCTGTGCCTCATAAAATTATTGTTTTTCACAGCAAATTATAGGGGGAGGGTGATGTCACTAAATATTATCTTACATTTCAGTTTCAGGCTTCTAGCCTTCAGAAAATACATGGCAGCTGTCACTCGTCTTGTGTATTCAAATGAGACGATGAGGCTTGCATGCGCATTTAAGTAGTTTATTACACGCAAACACATCAGGCTGGATCATTGGAGCATTAAACTTGAACTAACTGACAGACTGCTACACACATACATGCTTTCACTCTGGGTGCTCACTCAAAATGGCACTCTTGCTTGCACGTGCTCAGTACTTACATGCACGTGCCCATGGACTGGAACGGCTCTTATAGGTGCAACACACACTCTGATCTACATCCTCCCTCTTTGACTATTCTGTTCTGCAATGAAAATGACAATTGGATAAACATGCAAATTATACAGACATATACAAAAAATAACAATCATGTTCAGGTTGCCATGTATTTTGGATTAGGGCTTAAGATATGACCTGATCTTATAATGTAATAATTAGAACTGGGTTTAACAACAGGGACGGTCACTGGGGAATGTTCTTCTTCAGGATTTTCAGGGATACTTTTAGGAACAAGAAAAGATGAAATGTTCTCTGGAACAGGAACATTGGACAAACCATTCAGAGAATTACAGTCTCTATTACAGACAAGATGCTGTAACACTGGCTTGGACACTGGTAGTAAATGTTTCCAATTCCCCTGAATTCCATCCCTTGCAACTCAATAATGTACGATCTTGGTTCCTCACACAAATGTTTCACAAGTACTACTCAGTCAAATCCTTTAGCTGTCTGCATCCCCACTATCCCTCCTTATTTAATGGATTCAGAGGTTTGCTGGTTTTATCATAGTAGGACTTTTGGAAGAAATGCTTCTTTAGGAGTTGAGCTTTTACTGCTTTGTTATTTTTAGCACACTGAGTCAACAAATCCTTACTGATTGGTAGTGTGGTTTTGGTTTGTCTCAACATTAATCTCTGGGAAGGTGAATGAACTAAATTGTCATGAAGAATGTTTCTGAGATTAAGCAGATTAAGAAAAACATCTGTATTGTCACATTTAGACTTTTCCAACAGCTAATTTGCACTTTGAACTGCATGTTCAGCCAGGCTATTTGACTGTGGGTATTTAGGACTGTGAAGAATGGTAGAGAAGGGTGAAGGCTGCCAGCCTAGCCAGATAGTATTTTGCAGATAATTCTATCATTTCTAAATATGAATGTTGAACTACAAGCTTGTTTTTTTTTAAATGAAGGAATATGCTGTGGAATGTTGAACTTGAAACAATGTGGCAACATTGCCATCTGCTGTAAAGAAAGCTAAGTCAAGCATTTCTTGAATGTCCTTTGAAGTTAAAATGTCGTTTGAATTTAAAGATTCGGAGTCATTCCGTCTGGGCTAGCACATTCTTGCTATTGTTTTAACCAAGAGTTAGATTGCTATATTTAAACATGCAAATGTATTTTATTGCCCTGGTTTCTGTCTAAGTGTAAAAGAATGTAGATGCAGTTTCTGTTGGCCTGGGAACACCAGGAAAGTGTGAAATGATGTAATGTTTTATTAGAACTGCAGTTTCAATTTAAACAGAGAGAATGAGAAGGCATTGAGCATTTTTGTCTTGATCATCCAAATCATCAGCACTCTGCCTGTTGTCTTATGTAAGTTATCTTAGACTTGTGTTTTCTTTTAGATTAGCTAGGAACTATAAAGATTAGACTAAGTGTTTTTCTGTGATGTCAGAACTGTACTAGTGAATTATTTTTTCTGTGTGATCTCTGAACTCTTGACTAGCACTGACTGTGTAGTAGAAAGTATTGTCTTGTGGTTTTAATTCACAAAGTGACTGCAAAGGTAGGGGTGAGTAGTAGTACCCAGGCTGACAGTGAGGCACCACTGTCAGAGGATGCCAGACTTCTTGTGGAAGGGGAGTTGGGAAGGGTTACAAGGAGACAGTTGAGACAGGCTCAGCTCTCAGACCCTACATTGCAAGGTCTGAGGCAGGTAGCTAGTGAAGCACCTGATTCTCAAGGAAAGGGGGAATCTGTATACTGGGACAACGGGTTACTATACAGAGAGTGGACCCCTGAATGAGGGCTAGAAAGTGAGAAAGTACATCAGTTGGTAGTGCCTAGAACCTATCATCTGGCACTTCTAGCCATAGCCCAGGATATTCCATTTGCAGGTCATATGGGCATAAAACGTACAAAGAGGCATATTATGCAGAACTTCTATTGGCCTGGAATTTCTAGAGATGTAACAGGGTACTGCAGGACCAGTGAGCAGTGCCAAAAGGTAGGCAAGGCAGGAGACAAGATGAGAGCTCCTTTGATGCCTTTGCCTGTGATTGAGGAGCCATTTCAGAGGGTAGCTATGGATATTGTGGGTCCTCTGAGTACCCCAAGTTCCACAGGGAAAAGGTATATCCTAGTGGTAGTGGAATATGCTACACAATACCTTAAGGCAGTGGCTTTGTCTTCTACTGAGGCAGAGAATGTGGCAAATGCTTTGTTAGAGATTTTTTAGCAGGGTAGGTTTTCCAAAAGAAATACTGACTGACAGAGGTGCCAATTTCATGCTGGTGTGTCTGTGTAAGTCCAGTGGAGTGAAGCACATGAAGACCACCCCTACCATCCCTACACTAATGGTCTTGTTGAGAGGTTAAACTCTATAATCAAGTCCATGCTACGGGCATTTGCAGATCAGTTTAAGAGGGAGTGGGAAAACTATTTGCCCTAGCTGCTGTTTGCTTACAGAGAAGTTCCCCCAGGAATCCACAGGGTTTTCACCCTTTGATTTGTTGTATGGGCATAGAGTGGGGGGACCTCCAGATTTAATTTGAGATGAGTGGGAAGGTGTGTGCAAGTCTCACAAGGAGTCTGTTGTGGCATATGTCCTAAATCTTAGGACAAGGCTCAGGGAACTCATGAGCTTGGCCCAGGAGAACCTGTCAGAAGCCCAACAACAGAAAAAGGTGTGGTATGACAGGAATGCTCGACCCAGAGAGTATTCTGTGTGGAAATATGTAATGGTTCTCATTCCTGTCAGACACAAAAAGCTGCAAGCAGCCTGGGAGGAACCCTACAAGGTGGTAAGAAAGGTAAGTGATGTTAACTACATGGTGGAACTGCGAGGCAGACAGCAGGGGTACAAATTGTACCATGTTAACATGGTGAAACCTTACCATGATAGGGAGGCCCTTGTGCTGAGCATTTGCTGTGGATTGCAGGAGGAGTCTGAGGGAGATCTGGGGAATGATCTCCTCAGTGAGGCTTGGTCTGACACTTCAGTGGAAGGGGTAGCAATGTCCCAGCAGCTATCCCCTACCCAGGTTCGAGAAATCTGAGCAGTGTTGCAGGAATTTGGGGACATGTTCACTGGGAAACCAGGGTGTACCCACCCTGTGCAGCACTAAGTGGATACAGGACCCCAAAGGCCTATTAGGTAGGCCCCTTATAGGGTGCCTGAGAGAGTCAGACAGACTCTGAGGAAGGAGGTACAGGTGATGTTGGAACTAGGGGTGATTCAAGAGTCCAACAGTCCCTGGTCCTCCCCAGTGGTACTGATGCCAAAGAAGGATGGCAGCACCAGGTTCTGTGTGGACTACAGGAAATTAAATAGTCACACAGAGTCGGATTCTTACCCCATGCCTAGGACAGATGAGGCCCTACAGCAGCTG
Organism: Protopterus annectens; assembly: GCF_019279795.1. Taxonomy (NCBI): domain Eukaryota; kingdom Metazoa; phylum Chordata; order Ceratodontiformes; family Protopteridae; genus Protopterus; species Protopterus annectens. The sequence goes on along the minus strand of NC_056733.1, from coordinate 232,965,558 downwards.
GGTGGGGTAAGTATCTTACAACCATTGATCTTACCAAGGGTTACTGGCAGGTGCCCTTGACTCACAGTGCTAGAGAGAAGTCAGCCTTTGTGACTCCTTTTTACTTGTATGAGTCCACAAAATTGCCCTTTGGGATGAAGAATGCCCCAGCAACTTTCCAGAGGCTGGTAGATAATATCCTAGTAGGAGCAGGAGGGTTTACCCTTGCTTACCTAGATGATATTGCCATCTACAGCCATTCCTGGCCAGAGCACCTTCAGCATGTCAGGGAGATGCTGGGCAGACTACAGAAGGCAGGGTTGACCATTAAGCTGAGCAAATGTCAGGTGAGTATGGTGGAGATCTCCTACCTATGGCATAGAGTGGGGAGTGGTAAAATAAGGCCAGAACCTGCCAAGGTGGAAGCCATTCAGGCATGGCCTGCACCTGTTACTAAAAAGCAGGTGAGGGCATTTTTAGGGACAGCAGGGTACTACAGAAAGTTCATCCTCAGTTATAGTACCATAACTGCTCCCCTCACAGACCTGACAAGGAAGAACAGGCCTGATAAGGTAGTGTGGACCCAAGCATGTGAGGAGGCATTCCAGAAGCTTAAATAAGCTTTGGAGTGACCCCCTGTGTTAGCCAGTCCAGATTACAGCAAATAATTTGTTGTGCAGGTGGATGCTTCGAACCATGGGGTGGGGGCTGTACTTAGCCAGATTTCTTCAGAGGGGGAAGAGCACCCAGTGGTTTATCTCAGTCATAGGCTCCAACCCATGGAGGAATGCTATGCAGCTGTAGAAAAGGAATGTCTAGCCATAGTGTGGGCACTGCAAAAACTTCAGCCTTATCTGTATGCTAGGAAATTCACTGTTATGACCAATCACAACCCCCAAACATGGTTAAACAGAGCCAGCCAGCAAAATGCCAAGTTGCTAAGATGGAGCCTAGGGTTGCAAGCATATGATATGTCAGTGCAGCACCGCAGTGGGAGTAGTAATGCCAATGCAGATGGGCTCCAGTGCAGGGAATGGGGTAGGTATACTCAGACCTGACCCTCTCAAGTGGTGTTTCTCAAGGGTCACTTGAATAACTAGCTTGAGTTCTCCAGGGGGAGAAATGTGAAGACAGGTAGAGAAGGGTGAAAGCTGCCAGCCTAGCCAGATAGAATTTTGCAGATAATTCTATCATTTGTAAATATGTATGTTGAACTACAAGCTTTGTTTTTTTTAAATGAAGGAATATGCTGTGGAATGTTGAACTTGAAATAATGTGGCAACATTGCCATCTGCTGTAAAGAAAGCTAAGTCAAGCATTTCTTGAATGTCCTTTGAAGTTAAAATGTCTTTTGAAGTTAAATATTCTGAGTCATTCCATCTGGGCTAGTACATTCTTGCTATTGTTTTAACCAAGAGTTAGACTGCTAGATTTAAACATGCAAATGTATTTTTATTGCCCTGGTTTCTGTCTAAGTGTAAAAGAATGTAGATGCAGTTTCTGTTGGCCTGGGAACACCAGGAAAGTGTGAACTGATGTCATTTTTTATCAGAATTGCAGTTTCAATTTAAACAGAGAGAATCAGAAGGCATTGAGCATTTTTGTCTTTATCATCCAACTCATCAGCACTCTGCTTGTTGTCTTTTGTAAGTTATCTTAGAATTGTATTTTCTTTTAGATTAGTTAGGAACTATAAAGATTAGACTTAAGTGTTTTTCTGTGATGTCAGAACTGTACTACTGAATTATTTTAAGTATTTCTGTGTGATCTCTGAACTCTTGACTAGCACTTACTGTGTAGTAGAAAATGTTGTCTTGTGGTTTTACTTATTTATTATTAAATATTTTAAAACCTTTTAACTGTGGCTGGTTTGTGTAGAGATAAGTTAAGCTCTAGAGTACATTGCATATTTATAGAGTTTACTGTTCAAGTCACTCTAAATAAGCCTTGACTGATTAATCACACTTACCAATTGGATAATATTGCACAGTAATAATTGGACACCCTTTTAAGGGCCTTTGGGTAGCTGATAATACTAGCTGGGTGGTGGCAGCCGGTACTACCATATAGTCTGGGTAAAAGGGGCATAGCTGGAGAACCTGTGCCAGCCTTTCCCAGAAGTGTCTGTGTGGTTGTATAACCTCTTATCTTAAAGTGTGGTGTGTCAGCTACTTGGACAGGGACACAAAGCACTGGTTGGACAGAGAGGGTGCTGGAAATTTTAGCTTGCCCTGCTGGCTGAGATCTGGATCCTATAGCTGTGCCAGTGGGGAGTCTTATTGGGGGCCTGGAGAGCAAGGGAGCAACCAGCCCAGGACTGACTGTGATCTCTGTGTGCTCTTAAGGGAAATTGCACTTTACTGTGTGTATTTGTTATCCTTTCCTCATATATGAGATGCCCTCTCTGGTATTAGTGGTGAGGATTGAGGCTCCTTGATTGCTGGGCCAGGGCACGGGCATCACAAGGATTACAAGTAATATGAACAAAGTCCCACATTTCAACAAATCTTTTAAACTGCTGACTTGTAAACTGTGCACCATTGTCAGAAATGAGTTTGTGCTCACTACCATGGACAGAAAATGTCTCTTCAATTTAGTAATGACAGTACTGGACATGAGATTAAGAAGCTGGTCAATCTCAAACATTAAGAGTCTACTAATATCATGTAATGTTGCCCATTCCATTTGAAAATGTCTGTAGCTACTGCCGACCAAGTTAGTTCAGGAATCTGGCTTAGCTGAAATGTTTTTTTTTTGGTGATGGGACTTAGTACTATTGCAAACAGAAAAAGCTGAAAGTTTCTTCTCAATGTCTCTTGACACAGAAGGCCAAAATACTAGTCTTCTTGTCCTTCTTTTTGTAGAATTATTTCCTGGGTGGCCACAATGCAAGATTTTAAAATACTCTTGTTGCAAGGATTTTGGAACAATCACTTTTGGACTATTCATGATGATACCATCTTCCATCAAAACCTTGTCTTTGTAAGGTACATGTCTGGTGGTAAACAAGATTGCTTTGATGGCTATCCTCGACTGATAAAGTGGTTGAGCTTCTGGAGAACTGGATCTAAAGCTGTTCAAGTTCTAAGCTCATCAAGACGTGTGGAAGAAAAATTTCTCACTTCCATGACTTCAAAATCAGGTTGCTCATTTTCATGCTGTTCAGTAGTTTTTCCTGGGTGATCTGGATAAAGTATCAGTGAAATAAAGAAGATTGCCATTTGGGTAAACCAAGTGAAAATTGTACTTTTGCAATTTTGGCATCATGGATTGCAATTTCGAAGGGGCTGTGTGTATTGGCTTTTTCAAAATAGTGACCAAAGGTTAGTGGTCAATATCGATTTGAATAGGTCGCCTAGAAGTATAATCATGAAACTTCGGACATGTAAACACAATTGCCAAGAGCACTTTCTCTATTTGACCATACTGCATCTTGGTTTGGATTACAGTTCTGGAAGGATAGGCTACTGGTCTGCCTTCTTGAAGAATGACTGCACCAAGACCAAACTTCAAAGCATCACAAGAAAAACTGACAGGTTTGTGAACATCATAATATCTTAAAGTGGGTGGACTGGTAATTCTGTGTTTCAGGACTTCAAATGCTCTTTGGTATTATTTCAACCAGGACGAAGTTACATATTTGCATGTCACCTCTCTTAGCGGTGCTGAAAGGTCACTCAAATTTGGAATGAACTTACCCAAATAGTTGACCATGCCAAGAAAACATTGTAGAGAGGCAACATTGTCTGGAGCTGGCATTTCAAGAATTGCAGTTTGCTTGGAAGGCTCTTGTCATTGAATTGGTAAACAAATGACCCACATAAGTAACTTCTTATAGCCTGAACTTCATTTCTGAGGATTTAGCTTAAGATTCACTTGGTGAACATGTTCCAGAACTTTTCTGACATTTCTATTATGTTCGACTTCACCATTGCCTCCTACAAGAATATCATCTACTATAATAGCACAAGGATAGCCAGAAAAAAATTGCTCCATCACACGCTGAAAGACTTTACTGGCAGAATTTATCCCAAATGTCATTCTCAAACATCTGTACCTTCCAAATGGTGTACTGAAAGTGGTTAGTAATGAAGCAAAATTTGCCAAAATGAAGTTTTTGGGTCTAACACAGGAAAAACAGTGGCATTAGGCATACGAGCGGCAACTTTTTTGAATATATGCATTGGATGATGAGGTTGTTTTAGTGCTTTATTCAAAATTCCTGTATCAATACATATTCCGATATCACCTAAGCTTTTCTTATGAGCTACCACCATGGGGGATACCCATTCAGTTGGTTGTTCTACTGGACAAATTACTCCTAGACACATCATTCTGTCTAGCTCAGCTTTGACTCTACCCTGCATGGCTATTGGAACTTTCCATGCTGGTCTGACAACTGGGCTTACCTCATGGTCTAACTTCATGGAGTACACAACTGGGAGTTTGCCCAACTTGTCTTCAAAAAGATCAGCATAGTCAGAAAAACTAGTTTGTGTGAAATTTTCGTTGTTGCACATGCTCACATGGTGGATTTCTGCATTAAATGAAAGGAGTCCCATTTTCAAACTGTCTTTGAGGCCTAACAATGACTGCACGTGTCTCTTGACCACGTAAAACTGCAAGTCATAGCTGTTCCCAGCAGACTAACAGTAAAGCACTACTGAGCCTTCGGTCTGGATTTCTTCACCACCATACGCTACAAGCTTTGCACCCTTTGCCAGATTAAGCTTCTAACCAGCTTTTTCTTTGGCAAACATTTCTGCTGTCATAACATTGCACTTTGAACTGGTATCAACTTTGAAATCTACAGGTCTCCCATTAATCAGAACAGTATAAAATACTTCATTCTTTGCTAACAAATCTGCTGCACTGACTTTTTCATCAAGCACAGACACACCATCAAAATAAAAAGTAGGCTTGCAGCTTTCTAACTGATCAACATGCCTCTTTGAATGCTCTCTTAAAATAAAAGAATGTGCTCCTTTTGATTTACAGTACCTTTTGAAATGATTCCACTTCTTACATGTGTGGCACTGCTGACCGAAAGCTAAGCATTCCTCTCTTTTGGGCTCATGATTACCTCCACAATTATGACAGTTGACTATGAGGCCTGTCACAGGTTTTGCTGACTCACTCCTCTGCTTTACTGAGTGTGCCTTTGGTTTTACTGAAGCTGCTCTGGGTTTTTCTAGGGAGACCCAAGATATGGCCCTGCCCTTAGGCCTGTATCTTTTAACTTTGTGCTGCATACTATCAACATTAGCACTGGAAAGCACTGCAAACATGCTTTTCTCATTTGTAAGCATATTCATGTGGTTTTCCATGAGCTCATATATCTGACAAATCTGTATGGCCTTATTCAGAGTTAAATCACTGTCTCAAAGCAAAATCTTTTTTACTGCATCATCTTTAATACCACACACAAGCCTGTCTTTTATCAACTTATCTCTTAAATCAAGAAATCAGCACATTTTTGCCTTGTTTCTCAAATCAGTTATATATGTTGCAAAAGTTTTACCAGGCTTTTGATCTCTTGTGTAAAATATGTGCCTTTCTGTTGTAATATTCATTTGGGGGTTACACATTTCTATAAATTTACATTTTAAGCACTCAAGGTCTTCCTGTGTTTCAGCTGGTATCAGAATATGATGACCTTCCTCCTCCCCTGCACACACAGCTGGGGCATACACAAATGAATGCTCCCTTTCAATGGCTTCTGAACCAGGTAACTAAGCAGAAAAATGCCTTTGTGTGACTGTCTTTATCAGAAAAAGCTGCCTGTATGAAAATATCGTAGTCTTGCTCAAATACTTTCTAGTTTTCAGCAACATTATTATCAAATACAAGTGGAGCAGGTCTGTGAAATCCCGCTGCCACGCCAACAAAATACTTTACTAATTATACTCAAAGGTACACGCCGGGTACTTCAAAAATATTCAACTGCACAACAGTCTCTTTGCAATAACTGTATTATGCAAAAAACTGTACTGTAATACTGCACACACCTGCAAACACCTTACACGCCTTGGATATTTCCAACAGCTTTAGGGAATGTGAAAAAGAAGCACATAGCAAAAAATATGGTACTTTCCCCTTTTTTATACATTTTGTGCGATTTAAAAGTTATTTCAAGCACTTTTGTAAGTATTTTGAGTACTTTTATCAATATATTGTAGTTTTGAACATTTCATTTAATTAGAAAATCATTTTAATGTTCTGAATGCTTCGTTTTATATTCGTTGAGTAAAAAAATCATTTAAACAAGTTTTAGTACCTGGATTTATCTTTCTGACCTGTTTGTGAGTTGTTTGAGCTTCTGATAATTCACTTCTGTATACTCCACTTGTAGCTGCATGCCTTATGGTTTTGAAGACGTTTTACTTTGGATCCCACTTCTGACACCATGTCGCTCGTTTTGTGTATTCTGATAAGACGATGAAGCTTGGGTGTTCATTTAAGTAGTTTATTACACACAAGCACATCAGGATGGATGACTGGAACATTAAACTTAAAGGAACTGACTGACTGCTACACACATACATGCTTTCACTCCAGCTGCTCACTCAAAATGGCACTCTTGCTTGCACATGCTCAGTAGTTATATGCACATGGACTGGAATGGCTCTTAAAGGTACAACACACACTCTGAACTACAGCAACAGAAAACTGTTATTCTAGAAATTTACTGAATTTATAAGAGCAAGAATTAAAATGTATCCCTGATTTTTGGATCTTTGCTCCCTGTTATTTTCTACCTTTGCCCAGATTTCTTACACTAAAAAGTTGAGAGGTACCATTTGCGGATTTATTAGGTGGTAATTGTTTATATTAGAGCACATCAGGATGTGCAGTAGCAAGCCCCGCCCCTGTGGGGAGACATTGTAATTATGATTAGTAAATATAATTTTATAATTTACAGTTTTTCCTAATGAGATGAGAAATTAAAAAGACAAAATATTTAATGTCTTGGGGGTCTGGCATACCTCTCAACTGTCCCTGCTTTTCAGGGACGTCCTTTCCTTAATTTTGACTCAAATGTTAGCTCTGTCCCTCTTAATCCCTCCTAAAACTGGTGACTTTTGGAGGAAAGTTGGTGAATTACACTTAATGAATAGTGACAATAACTAAGAGTTGCAGACTTCTTTTACTTCACAAAATGTACATTCATATGCTCTGATTCTGTGAACGTTTCAAGTTAATAGTAGTAATATTTTAAAAGTGTCCCTGATTTTTTTCTTGTCTTGTCCCTGGTTGGTTGGGAGCTATGCTTCACCCATCCCTCTCCCCAGAAATACCAAATAGTCCAACTGAAATTACGGGCTGCTAGTCAATACAACGGACGATTTTTGTAGATGAAAAACAGGCATATCCGTAAAGGAAGATTAATTCAACTTTTATTTCATCATAACGTGCTTTGCTACACAAATCATTGTTAATAAGTGACGGTCACCGTAGCAGTCTTTAAGGAGACACCAAAAGCTGGGTGAATTTTGGTGCGACATATTTTTCATTTTGTATAACGAACTGATAGCGCCGAATGCAATTTATTGGAAACCTAAAGCGAGCGCATAAGTTTAAAAGATGATCACGATGAACGTCCAACTTTCCAGTTGGGAAATTTTTGAAAGGCACAACGTTCACGGCGCCAGAAGTGCTGAGGACATCGGCAGCAGATGGTTTGGAGGAACAGAGTTTAGAGTGGCACCGGCGGAAGTGTTGGTACATGCGGAGAAAACCTGGGTTGAGGTTTTGGACTTACCGGTTGTGACAGCATCCCGGTAGCTAAACATTTGCTGTCGGGTATGACAAACGTTTACCCGAGTTCTCCGTGCTAGAGACGATTCATAGTATCTGTGCTCTCCTGGTATGCATCTTTGTTGTCACTTTAACAGTTCAGGAACATTTGTTTGCCACTCGCTAAGTGTTTTTACCTTAGGCATCGAAACTTGGATTTTGTTTATATGGTTATTTTCCCTTAGTGATGTTGCAGATCACACATAGCTTGTGAAGTACACCACTCATGGAAGATGTAACTAGTATTTAAAAGCTTTTCTGTGGTGGGGTTGTCTGTAAATGAGGTTTGTGTTTTGAGGACCAGTGTCTGAAATTATAGACGTGAGTGTTGCGTTGTTTGTTTCTGACGAGATTCATATGTAGCCTGATGTTTGGCTCCTTCTGTGTGTTGTTGTATTCCTTGCGTGAGATCCTGAAAATATTTGGCAGCATTGATGTTCCTGGACCTGAATGTGTTGCACAACATATGACTGGATTCTCTCTAATCTCGGTAGTTAATGCCTTTTGTAAGTCAGTCTCTACTTATTGAGAGGGCGTGATAGACAAACCTACTGTTTGGTTCCTTCTGAATTCCTTGAACAGGAAAGCAAGGTTTGACATGATGCATTGTTTGGTGAGATAGAGTCATAGACTAAAAATGTTTGTTTTTGAATAACTGAAAGAATTGTAGTGCTTAAAATTGTAGAATAAAATTATTTGTAGATCCTTTAAGATTGTTAAATTATTTTTGGAATTTCCAGAAGAAGAAGACAGCAGAAAAATGTTTGATGTGGGCATCTGTTACATTAAAAGTGTGGATATTAATATAAATATGAGATATTTTTTTTTTTTGGGGGGGGGGGGTTCTGGAGGTATGGACAGTGATCTGTGTGAAGTAGGGGCAGTCCTTTGGGTGTGGTTAATAACAAGGTCGACAAGTGTAGTATTAAAAGATTTGGAGAGTTGTGAGGAAGAACAGTATGATGTGTGTTTTAGGGACGGTATACAATTTATTAAAAAAGAGATAAGAATTACAGTAAAAGAGTTAAAGCAGGAAACGTTAACCCAAATTTGAAGTTTCAGTGACATGGATTTGGTGCCCTGACTAATACAGTTGTGGCTTGAGTACAGTTAATAGCCTAAATACCAGGATAACTAGAAATAATCACTGGTCTTCTTTCTAACCTTGGATAGGAGGGTGAGTGAGTACTAATACTGATTATTCATCCATGGTGGATGCTGGGTGGCCATTGTCAGCAGGCTGTAAACTAGCTGCACCTCTGTCATGTCACATGTCCTTCCAACATGCAGTACTATATGCTAGTGACTCAGTACATTAAACATCTAGGGAGTGGTTTTAATAGCTGACAGCAAGGATGCTACAGGTAGTAGAGCAGATACTGAAGGAGAAGGAAGAAAAGAGAAGTTACATGTCATACTGCATTTATGGCTGCTTGTGTAGCTGTAACAAGGGTGGAATTTTAAGCCTTTACTTTCTGAGAGTGGAAAAAGTCTTACCTAGTATTTCTTTATTGAAGTTTTTAGGAGTTTCTAGGAGTCTTGAATGTATCTAAACACTGAAAATTCATTTCTGGAGTTCAGCTGTATGTAAGACAATATCTAGTTGACTTAGCAGCTGTTTCTGTTAGCTGTTTAAAGCTATAGATGATCAGTACAGTATATTTGTTTATTTGTGAGAATATTAGAACAGGGCATGGGTAAGTCTGTCTTTTTATTTTTTGTTTTTGTGATTGAATTAAAGAGAAAAAGTCAGGACTGTAATGCATTTATTGGCAACATTTGAGTGGTATTATAAAAAAATATCCATTTATAGTTTAACATACAAGGTTAAATTGTATTGTTACACATTTTTTTATCCATCCATCCACAGCCTCTTCTTCTTCTTTGTGCACATGAGGTTGGGGTGTCATTTCAACAGTGACAATCATCTAGTGCCATGGTTCACACCACCAGGTAGATAGCTGCTGTTGTTCTTCCATCCCACACACTTACACCTATGGCCAATTTAGAGTATACCATCTACCTACTGTATGTCTTAGCAATGTGGGAGGAAAGCCACACAAACACAGGGAGGACATGATCTACACAGAAGGCACCCCAGAGAAGAATCCAACTTGGGAACCTCTTGCTCTGAGCTGACAACACCATCTGCTGTGCCTCTGTGCTGTCTTTTTATGTATGGTATGTTATTATATTAAAGCAGATACATAGAATGTTGTATGTATGAAATGTAGATACATGACAAAATAATGGCTATCAGGACCTGGAGTGTCAGTTACTTGGCTATACAGTTAAGAAAGAGTGTGTAATCCGTGCTAATGGAAATTGTAATTCTACATTCTGTAGCCTTACTAGGATAAATTTAGCTTCTCATATTTTACAAAATCAGAAGTGCTTTGGATAAATAATACTGTTGCAAGGCAAGAGAAATAGCTGTTAGACTGTAAATTTTGTATTCTGTTCATTTTTTCTTTTAGCTGAAACATACACATATTATAAAAATTTATATGTGTGTGTGAGAGAGAAAGAAAGAGCCTAAATTAATCGGGTAGGTGGTACTTGTGAAATCCTCCAAAGCTAACTACAAATCCAAGTTAGCTTCCCAAATTGAAGACAACCATAACGGCTTTCTTTAGTTACATCCGTAACTTCAAAAGAAAGACACAGATACGTGACAAACTTGTAGTCAGTGGTACTACATATATGGAACCTGTGGACATAGCAAACTTGCTGGCTGACAGGTTCAGTGAAAGCTTCACTCCCCTGTCCCTGACACACATGGTCCAAAGCATCCCTAGAACTTGTTCCCCACCTAGTATCTCTAAGGAGGAGATCTTAATCACTCTCTCCTAGGCCAAAATATAACCTCTATGGGACCAGATAACATCCCAGGCTGCATTGTACATGAGTTAAAACAGGCATTAATAACACCATTGGGTATCTTTTCAATCACAATCTAAACACTGGGTATGTCTCAAAGGAATGGAAAACAGTGTCCATCATTCTCTTGCACAAAGGGGGTGCATCCACTGATCCCAGGAACTGTAAATCCATAAGCCTGACTAGCCTTATCTGCAAGGCCATGTAGAGTACCATCGTGGACCTCATCAACAAAGATCTAGGAAATCTCCAAATGCTTGATCCCACCCATTTCGGCTTTGTCAAGTGGCGGTCATGCTCATTAAACTTGGTGGGCTTCTTCAAAACAGTTGCTAAAGCCCTGGATGAGGGTAAATCTGTGTTTACTGCGTACCTAAATTTAGCTAAGGCCTTTGACACTATTTCCCACTTTGGCATCATTGATAAACTCACACAGCTGGGTATCAACCCATATATTGTCAGTTGAGTTGCAGACTGCCACACTGATAGAACTCATTCAGTCAAAATAGAGGTCTCCACCTCCTCCAGCAGGCCCATAACCAGCAATGTTCCACAGGCATCGGTTCTGGGGCCCCTGCTGTTTGGAATGTAATTCCCTGAAGTATAGGCAAAAACTAAAAGTCTTTGTCTGACTAAGTTTGCTGAAGACTGCAAACTGGGAGCGGTCATTAAGTCCCAAAATGATGTCAACATCCTGCAGGAAGGACTGTCACTGACTAATGATTGGTGCCAAAGTCATGGCCTGAAACCTAATGCAGAAAAATGCATTATCATCCCCTTCGGCAAGGGCATTGTCCCTGTAAACTATCACATCAATAGCAATATCCTAAGCACGCAATCAGTGGTAAGAGATCTAGGCACACAGATTGGCAGCAGTCTCACCTTTGATTGCCATGTCTCCACAGTAGTAAGAAGGGTATTGCCTCCAGGAAAAAAGAAGTTGTAATCTCCCTCTACACTTCCCTCATCAGGCCAATAATAGAGTACAATGCTCCCTTTGGTTTGTACCTCTCCAAACACCTGCATCAGTTGGAGAGACCACAAAGGTTCCTTACAAGGAAAATTCAGGGTCTGCAGAATCTGTTTTATGTGAACAGACTGAAATCACCGTCACTTGGTGTCATACAGACGACATAGAGGGGGCCTTTGCCATGCATATAAATCATTTTTTGACCTTGCTTTAACGGAAATGCTTTACATATGCAAGTCTAATGGCATATGAGTCACTTGCTTTAAGGACCTTAACTTGGTATGAGATCTGGTATGAGACATCAACAGAATCTGATGGAGGGAAAGGTTTGTCTCAGAGGAACAGGCTCCCAATTCAAGTTAAACAAAGCACTTCATTGATCTTATTTAAGCGTAATTTAGATGATTGGATGGGGAGCAGGAAATTCACCCCAGGGGTTCCACAGAGGCAACAGGTGCTGAATTAAGTGTTGGGAACAGGGCCTAAACTTGGCTAAGCTTGTAAGTGCTCTAGGGCCATTAGCCTAGTAACCTGCTGTGATCCTATGTCATACTTTCAGACACAACCCAAGCTCATATTGAGGAGCATAGTCATGCAAATAGTATCACACATTTATGCAGACCATATTTGTGCATTCCTACTGTTATGAACGGATACAGAAGCATATACATATTGCTGTGTCAGCAGTATGGTAGGAACATGCAGTACAGAACACGCACATTGATACAGAATGTTTGATACAGTGCAGTAGAGCACAAGCATTTGTATAAATATTGTATGGTTAGTTATTTCCAAATGAAAAGGTTTAGAGAACTTTACATGTTTAACAAGTAATTAATTTTCCAAATGAAAAAAATGTAGCTGTATGCTAAAATCGTTGGAGATTTAAATAATAAATTGGAGGTCAGGGAGTATGATTGGATTTTACATTTAAATGCTGACCATGCCCCTGGTATAAATAAGATGGTATGTTTAAAACCTATTTTAAAATATAGGCAAATGAGCTAGAGATAATTGTCTTTTAAACAATTTTTTGGCTGTGTGATGTCATGTGATTATTTTACTTTTCTATTTAAATGAGTTCTTAAGTTGATTCTTTATACTGATGAAGGATTTTATCCGAAAGCTTTATCATTAAAGGGTTGATATTGTGATTACACGTGTTAAAACCTATTTTAAAATATAGGCAAATGAGCTAGAGATAATTGTCTTTTAAACAATTTTTTGGCTGTGTGATGTCATGTGATTATTTTACTTTTCTATTTAAATGAGTTCTTAAGTTGATTCTTTATACTGATGAAGGATTTTATCCGAAAGCTTTATCATTAAAGGGTTGATATTGTGATTACACATGTTCGTATTTTTGTTGTATTTCCAACATATTTTTACTTTACCACGTTCTGTAGTTGCTTTGAGTTGGCTTTGTTGTCTTCAGTTCGTGGGCACCAAATTTAAAGAACTGTTTTCCACAGCCTTGGTCCTGGTATGTCTGTTCAAAGGATTAGTTCATTACTCCACCCTTGTTCTAATCCTTTACTTGGACAATTTGGCTCAAAGGCTGGACCAACTAATTTAACTCAAATACCACAGAAAGAAATTGACTCCTTACAACAGAATATGTCCTTGCTTGAAAATAAGGTAAAAAAATTTAAGAACTTACATTAGCAATGCTATAGGTTTTCAGCTTACCTTGAGCTCAGTGTTGTTCCACGTGGTTTGCATATATTAAAAATGCCTTCATACAAAAATGCTTACCCTGTTCTCTTGGAAAAAGTGGCAAGAGCTCAGTATTAAATTGATCTTAGGTTACATGTACCTGATGAATGATTTTTTCATTAATATAGAGCAGGATTTACAGAAAGAGATAATCGAGATGGAAAATGAGTTGCTTAAACTTCTGCTTTTTCATACTGTGCTACACAATATGAGTTAATGCATGAATGTCCGTCTGCTTATGATATTAAACTTCAGTGTCAAAAGCAACATAAATTAAACAGGGACATTGCAGATTTTCGTTCTGGTCATATTTTCTCTTGGCCTAAAGAAAAAAGGAGAACAGAGAACAATAAAAGCTCTGTTGCCAGTGGTAAGCAAGTTATGAATAAACAGCGGCCTATGTATGACTTGGATGAGTTCACTTCTGATGTGACTGTTATGAATGTAGCCACTGTTAGTGATGCTAGTAATGATTTAGTTACCCCTTCAACCTCTGCTGCAGTTGTACAACAATCTAATCAACAGCCTGCCTCAACTTCAGCTGTGTCTGTTGAAACAGCTACCAACTCTTCAGATTTTCGTGGTGTTTCCTTGGTGATAAACCCCAAGTTACCAGAGGAAGTGATTATTCAGCAAAGGGGGTGTTCCCGGGGAAGACTGCAGTCGAAGAAGAGTGAAGGGAGTTACCATTGGCGTCCGCAAACTCGCCGTTGCACCAAACGGTAGACTTTACTAGTTCTGGTTTAGTTGTGAACTTGAGCTCATATTCCCTTATGGATTCTGAAATTAATCTTTTGAATAAAGATAAAATGTATTCCTGCAAAAGCTGATACTTTGACTAATGTTTTAACTGATTTTAAAACATTTTGTCGAAATCTGAATTTGAAGTTATGTTTTGGTGCTTCTTTGAACACTATCGCACCCTTAAATAAACTATCTAGTACTTTTATTCTAGTTAGCCATATTATGATTACAGCATTTCATGATGTTTGTGAAGGTCAGTTTCGCAAGTTATATGAATGTGGTCCTCCTAGTAAGTTTTATAATTTATAAGTGAATATCAGGCTTTACTGTGACTGTAAAATAACTTTGATATTGTTATAAAAGAAGCAGATAAGGGTGGTGCTGTAGTCCTTATGGACCAACGTAATTATTTGAGCCAAGTAAATGCGTTGCTTAAAGATGTTAATTAATGCTTTTGAACTTGTTACCATTAACCATGTACAGAAATGTATACAAGATGTAAAGCTATTCATTTACGACTTGCAAATTAATGGTGGTATTAGTTTGGATTTGTTTCATTATTTTAGTGTGCCTTGTCCTGTTATACCTAGGCTATACAGCCTTCCGAAAATACATAAATCCTTACAAAACCTGCCAATGAGACCGATAGTCTCCGGACGGGGATGGATCACAGAATCTATATCATTATATTTACAGAACTTTTTAAGTGAATATTTGAAGAATGTTAAGTTATATTAAAGATACTGGTGCTTTTCTAACTCAAATGCACGAATGGTATTCACTTAACGATGTTAATAAATGTTTTCTTGTAACACTTGATATTGTTTCACTTTTTACTGTGACCCCCCCCCAGGAATATGGTATATCTGCTATTAGAGATTTGTTAGTAGAAGCAGACTGCCGTAATGGGCAACAGATTGAGACTGTTTTTGAGTTGTTACAGATAGTTTTAGATAATTTCTTTTTGTTTGAGGATAATTATTATCATCAGTTAACTGGTGTAGCTATGGATACACCGATGGGTAATACATATGCAAACCTTACTTTAAAAAAATGGGAAGATGACTATATATTTAATAATTCTTTATATGGTTCTAATATATTATTTTTTCAAAGGTTTGCAGATGACATTTTCCTTATATGGAATGGTAATGAGCAGCAACTAATACAATATATTGATTATATTAACACCGCCACTAGTTTTTTTAAAGTTCAAGTTGACTTATTCGAGCTCTAGGATAAATTTCTTAGATGTTGAGTTTTTTGTTAATGTACGGGGACTGAATTCAACTGTGTATAAGAAACCATTCCATAAGAATAATTACCTTAACAGAGTATGCATGCACAATTTATATTTAAAAGCATTATGAAAGCACAATTTACTAGAATTTCTAGACTTAATACTGATAACACTCTTTTTATCTGTACAGTTGCAAGAAATGACGAGAGTTTATTGAAAAGGGCTATGATAAATGTATATTGGAAAATGTTTATCAGGATATATTGGTTGAAAGAAATGATAGATCTAAACCTTATCTCACTTCTGCACCCTCCCAAGTTACTACTGCTAGGAGTAGGACTAATAAGTTATTTTATGTTACAACACTTAATAGGGTTAGTAGAAGAATAGAGGCTATAATAGGGGATAATTGGTGTATTTTATTGACTCTTCCTGAGTTAACCCAGTACATTAATTGTTTCCCTAACTTCTCATATAAGAGCTGCCCGAATTTAAAGAGGTGGCTTTGTTATTTTCATCAGCAAATAATAACAATATCAAGTAGAATTGGGAGTGTTCCTTGTTATAAATGCTTGAGTTGTGCTTATATAAACAGGGATGAATGCTTTATACATCCTAGTACTAATAAGATGTATTCTGTTCGATATTATGCCACTTGTAATACTGACAGTATTATTTATTTGGTACTTGCAGGACTTGTCCTGCATTTTATGTGGGAAAGTCCACTTGCCGATTAAGGGACAGAATGGTGGAGCATATATCAGCGATACATAGAGGGATTTGTACAAATGCTTTAGATCAACATATAAGCAAAAGTGGTGACACTCATATTTTTTCTTTTAGAGTTTTGGATGTGATTTTTAGAGACCAAAGAGGTGGAGATTTAAATAATAAATTGGAGTATGATTGGATTGTACGTTTAAATGCTGACCATGCCCCTGGTATAAATAAGATGCTCTGTTTAAAACCTGTTTTAAATTATAGGCAAATGTGCTTGAGAGAATTGTCTTTTAAACAATTTTATTGGCTGCGTGATGTTACGTGATTATTTTAGTTTTGTATTTAAATGAGTTCTTAAGTTGATTATATTGATGAAGGATTTTATCCAAAAGCTTTATCATTAAAGGGTTGATGTTGTGATTATATGTGTTCATAATTAGTGGGATGACATTTTCCCAAAAGGGGGATAGTGATGCATTTCTTGGCATTCAGTTTGAGGCCATGCTTCTGGCACCAGCCATTAGTTTGGGTAAGGCCTTATTGGAGGATGTTTACATCACTAGGGGGATTGAAGACTGCACCCAGCTTCCCCTTTATTTGTGTTATATTTAGAACCATTGACAAATAAAATAAGGGACTCAAATTCAAAGATGTAATTGGTGTGGTAATCAAGAAAAGGTGGCTTCATTTGAAGATATTACTTTGTAATGGATAAAAAACAGAGTAGGCCATTTCAGTACTGTGGAACATTCTGAGGCAGTTTCAAGTCTTCTTGGAATACAGAAATTAATGAAGATAAAACAAATGCAATAGCTGTAAACTGTACCCAACCATGAATTGGCCAGCAATACCCATATTTATGGGGGCATGATGAAATGAAGTACTTAGGAGTATGGGTTAAAAGGACTCTGTTACAGCAGCTAAGGATATGTGGGAAGAGACGAAACAAAAGATAATAACAAAAACTGTGAAACTGGAAGCTCTGTCTTATGGATGTGAATAGCAAGATACAAACAGTAAACATTTCTTTAGTCTGTTTAGTTTTGTACACAGATCAGGCATATTTTTATCAGCCAGTGGAGAATTTGTGGATAGCATTCAATAAAGAGTTGAAGGGTTCTCTCTTGGAGGAGAAAATGGCAAGAGTCAAGTGGAGTAAGTTGATTCTTCCACTAGAACAAGGTGGTTTGGCATTATTATCTGATTTGAAGGTATATTTCAGAGCTACACGGTTAAGGCTCATATATATAATACAAATAAAAAGCTATAATTCAGGGTGGAAAGGATGATGACACGAAAGACTGGGATTTTGGATGCAAATCTTTATGGAGAATAATAGCCATACAGAATATTATTTTCGTAGAGTAGCAGAAAGTATTCTAAGAGCTAAGACAACGCTGGAGTAGAAAAAGGTGATTCTGGCAGTAGGGGTGACTGCATTTAGGAGGGGAACATAGAATAGGCAAGAGGGGGCTGGAATTTACTAGAGAAAACTGGAAAGGGAACCAAGGTATTGGGAGCAAATAATTACAGAGGGAAAGGTAATATAGAGTGGGAAGAGGCCAAAAATACATTTGAACTGCAGGCTAGAGAGACTGCCTTCCCTGTCAAGGATTGATATCAGAATTTAGACAGAGAAAGGAATAGGGGGGATCGTAGGTGAAAGACCAGTACTGGTAGAGTTTTTAGTTGAACCTAGGACAGAAGCTGCTGTTAAAAAGGGAATAATTAGTATTATATGTAGAATATTGCATGATGACCAGAGAATTGATAAGCAATCTACAAAGGAACAATAGGAGGATATATGTATGACTCCCAAATATGCAACAGAGTCTAGAAGATATAGGATTTTTGTTTAGAAGTGTTTGCTTAGAGTATAAAAATACTTATGCAGACTCCAAAATTTTTTCCTTGGGTAAGATTGCAAGATTAACTATATGGGCTGAGGGACTTCCTATAAATTATGCTACTTTTTTGAGTGCAGTTTGTTTAATTTTGCCCCTGCTTTAGTGTCATTTTTTTCAACATATTGTATATCTTTTTAGGTGTCATTTCTTTAGAAGAACATTGCGTTTTGTTGGTGGATATGTTTGTATTTATGGTATGTTTTGAGATGGGTGTTCTTTGAGGCAAGAGTAGATGTTTTACTTTGAATGCCTGCTACTGATGGAAATATAGTGTTTGGAGTCATTTGTTAATAAAGGTAGTTGTGCAGGATTAGCCGAGTAGGCCTGTTAATAAAAAAATATAATTATTTAAAAGGGTAATAAAAATAATATATTTTATTAGAATGTTATGTATTTAAAAATGTTAGCATGTTTCATATTAAAAGTATTAGAACCTTAGAAATGCTGTGAAGTTTCAGGCAAAAGTGTTTATTTCATTTATTTTGAATTTGCTAACTGAAGTAAAGCACTGAATCCCACTGGACCTATTTCAGTCTCAGCCCAGGGGTAAACAGACTATATTTACAACATTATGTACAAAGTGAAAGAAAAACTGTAATATGCACACACTATATAAAAGCAAATATCAGAGTTGGCTTAAGGGTGTAAAGAAAATGGATACATGACAATTATATACAGAGTGACTGACGAAACACAATATACATAGTGAATATCCTGTTGAAAGAGTTACAATGAAAGGTAGAATTGGAGCATGTTATGTAGAGGGAAGTAGGGTAGTAAGAGGTTAATTTTTATGACCAGAATGAAAGCAGTTGCATTTTTTTTAGAGTCTTGTAATGTGCTTTTAGTTCTGATCAGAAAACTAAGAGGAATGATCTTTAAGAAAAGGGAAGTCCAAACCAATGGGTAAAAAAGGTTACACAGACAAATCATTCTGTAAAGGCTGCAAGAAAAACCCAGCCAAATAAGAGTTTTCACTGTGTGATACTTTAAATTTCCTGCAATGTTAGCACACATTGAAAACTCTAGCTTGGCTATTTTTTTCTTGCAGTTTTTAAAATGGCTTCAGTAATTAATTAGGCCATGGTCAATTTTCATTTTTTTTGTGATGTAAAACAGTAAAAGGAAAATGTGTTTGACACTTAAAAGATGTAGTTGTGCATTAGAAAAGGTGACGTGAGAGGCAGTGTTTCAAATTGTTTAACAATATTTCCTCACAGCACGAGGTTCTCCAGTTCGATTCTCGGCTGGATCGCCTTCTGTGCAGAGTCTGCATGTCCTCCCTACGGTCTACTAAATTTAAAGACCTGCAGGTAGGTGCGTGTATGTGTGGGTGCGCCTTCTTTGAATATTGGGTGCCGGGCTGGCAACTCGACACTGTAAAAAAATTCACTGCCAGTCATTAGCGGACCGGAGTTCTGCTGTGGCGACCCCTAACCGGGAAAAGCCGAAAGACAGTTTAATCTGATTTCTCATAACAAACTTAAAGCTAAAATTGAGATTCAGATCGGCAGTTCTTATTCCTAAAATATTCCCATAAATTATTTTTGCAAGGGGCTGTGCCACATACTAAATGATGGTACTCTACCTTGGAGTAAACATTATAATTGATTTTGCTGTAAAGCCAAGTCCATGCATGAGGTAATGCAACCTCAGAGGTAGTATATTTATTTAGTAGGGGATGTGGGAGGGTAGGCATACTTTATAAAGTTTTAGTTTTGCTATAACCTAAATATATTTTAACAATGATCATTTTCTGTTTTATTTCTGTCGTTGAAAACCTGAAGGAGGGATTCACAGTTTTTAGTCATTTGCATGTTTTGTGTATATGTGCATGCGTGTGTGAGAGATGTAATGCTTTGCGGTTTGAATGCATGTGATGTCTGACTGTGCTTAGTTTATAGTGTGTTTGAATGGCTACCTATGAGTATTCAGCTGGGTTTTTAAGATCGCATGTACTACAGTCATGTTTTATTGCAGTGATTTACTGTATACTTGTATGCAGTTTGTACCATAGTGTTGTTAACTGATTTCAAATGGTTTATAATTCATGGTTGTTGTTTTAAGATAATGTTTTCAGCCACAACCTAGGCCAAAAGAACAGAGGTAAATACATTGCATATGGAGAGTTTAGTATTGCCAGTTATGTTTTTTTTTTTTCTTTCTTGAGATGTGGGAAGAAACCAGAATAGCTGAAGAAAAAACATGCAGTGCAGAGGAAGAACTTACAGAATCCAAACAGACATTAACTAGAAGTCAAGATTAAAAACTGGACACGGAAAC
The DNA here is from genome assembly GCF_019279795.1 of Protopterus annectens. Lineage (NCBI taxonomy): Eukaryota > Metazoa > Chordata > Ceratodontiformes > Protopteridae > Protopterus > Protopterus annectens. Next base: position 232,945,322 of record NC_056733.1, on the reverse strand, counting down.
TGTGGATCAGAGATCCTAACTCTGAGCCAACTATGCTGCTATACATATCTGTCTCACTCAAGAACATGATTCATTGAGCCACCTTTCTTTCTCATCAAAACATTAAAACAAGTATTTCCCTTCTTCAAATACACCACCTCTGAGATTGCACAGCAGTGGAGAAAATGAGGAATTTTCTTACCCCGCTTTTTTCTGATGTTGGGCATAAGCAGTCCTGCTGCGATAGTTCCATTACTTGTATGGGGTGATCATTTTTGCTTTGTCAGGGGCAGCAAAAGTTATAATGTAGTATAATATAAAGTAATAAATAGAATGTAATGATCTTGTTGTTGGTGCAGCAGGCCAGAGAGAGGAGTGCTGTCTTGATGTTGAGCCTTGGTTCTTAAAAAAAAAAAAAATTCAGCTGGGCTGATTGGTCCTTCTTATTTGAGGTGTTGGGGAAATGGGATTCACAGAGAGATTTGCCAAGGGTCAAATTCTGTGCTAAAATAGATGACAAATTATTAGAGGGATTTTGAAGTGATGAGGGGTATGTGTCAGAAACGCCAGGGATGCCCATTCATCACTTACTGTTTGCAGTGTATCTGAAGGCTCTAACTCAGAGGATAAGATAATATGCAGGGATTGCGATGGAGCAACAGATTTTTTTGTAATTTTTTTTTTCAGCTTGTCTCTCATTTTTAGAGTTGTTAGGTAAACCCAATGAGAGTGCAAGCAGTGGGGATTCATTTTTCAATCTCTGCGGTACTAAAAGATGCTTATCCGTAGTTGTATAGGAACAATAAACTGAAAATTGGGTTATAGATAGGTCTGTTTCAGAAGGATCTAGACAAGTCATGTAGAATGTTGTGAAAGAAGGTAAGACAATTTTTCTCCACGTGTAAGATAGTGATCCTAGAGCAGGGCCAAAAGGTGCAGGTGCTGCAAATGTTTTTTCCATTTTTCATAATGCAGCATAGTCATTTATGAACTTTGTGTCTGAATTTTTGACCAAGGTTATACCCTGGGTGCTTTTATTAATGGGTGGTGAGTTTCTCAGACTTGCTTGGGAGAAACTGTTTACACCAAGAGAACAAGATGGATTAGGATATATTGGAACAGTTCCTGTTTGGAAAGTGTATGTAGTTGTGTGTGTTTGCTGGGATTTAAAATGAAATGGAGTTTTGAAAAATCTACATTTTTTTTTGTGTGTGCTCTTATTGCAGTACAAATATACTGGTTCTTGCAATTACATATAGTCATTAGTTTGTGCACGTAAGCCTGCAAGATGCAACCATAGTTAAAAGAACTGTAATGTGTAATATGTGGAAGTAATAGCTTTTTATTGTACTGGCTGGTTTGCCAATATTACCATGAAATGCAAATGTCATTAGTAGTACAGACAAAAATCAGAGATTATTGGATTATATTTTAAAGTATATCGTACAAATGGCAATGTTGCAAGAGACACATTTGGATAGAAGTCAGTGTGTGAATTTGATGAAGGATTTTGTGGTGGACATTCAGCTGAATGTCAGGGACAAAGGAAAAGGGGAGTAATAATGTTGATTGCAGAATGGGCCCTAACAGTGATATGAGGGACAAAGACAATAATGGTAAATTTGTGATAGCAAAAGTTATTGTTATGGAGTTTAGTAAGCTTTCTGCATTAAAAAATTGTTTATGGATGGGAACTGGAACCTCCCTTCCATTGGTGATGATGCATTGGGGGATGTAGAAGGGGGCCGTATAACACAAGAGAGTGCATTTCTGAAAAAGTATTTGCGAATGTTTGGTATGGAAGATGTGAATCTAATAGCTGTATCAGGCCATACACCAATAAAAGCCAATATAAAATGCAGGGTAATAATGTGCAAATGAGACACTGGCTCTTTCTTTCTTATATGTTAAAAAATGGAGATTTAAGGAATGGGTGGTGTATGTGATACAAGAGTTGTTAGGATGAGAGATTACTTCAGAAGGGAGGGGTAGTGAGTGGGATAAAATGAAAATGAACTTTAAAAACATGGAGGAAATGAGAGAAAAGTGATACTGGAAAGAAGTAATAAGAATTATTTAGAAGGGTTGGTAAAGGTTAAAGTATTGCAGAAGGGGAATTTCCCAGAACAGCAATAGTGACAATTGAAGAGTGTTAAAAGAGAAGTAAGGAAGTATTTGGTCAATGTGCATGAGATGAGAATGTTGCTTTTAAGCAACTATTTTTAACTCTGAAGTGCTGAAATAGTTAACCTAACTTAGGCAGCTGAAAGTAAAAAAGGTTGTAGCCAGACATATGGAGCATATGACAGTTAGCGAAGGCTTGAAGGAATTTATATAGAAGGACAAGAGAGCAATAATTAAGTGGGCTAAGTTGAATTTCCACGTAGAGCAAGGCAGATTAGGGTGACTGGATTTGAAGGGGTAATTTTATAGTGGAAAAGGATGAGCCCGGAATGGGGAAATTTGGGAGATGATGAAAAAGACTAAAATTTTGGATGCAAGTCCTTAAGGAGACTAGTATCAACTGTATGGAATATTATATTTGTAAAACAGATGAAATATTCCAATAATGGCGAAAGGAGATTTTTACCAGTAGGGATGCCTTTAAGTAGGAGTACAGAAAGTAGACAGGACAGGGTCGGAATTTACTGGAGGAAATTAGCAAAGGAACCAATGTCTTTGGAACAAGTAATTATGGAGAGAGGAGATAGAATGTGATGAAGTGAAGCAGGAGTTTGGAGTGAAAGAAGTGGGAGATTGCTCCTTTGTCAGGGATTGATGACATAGTACAGGCAAAGAGACAAGTTATAGAGGAGTGATAAGTATGGGATAGAGTAGCTGTAGTAGAGTTTTGAGGTTTTAATAGTAGATGCTGTTAAGAGGTGGTTGATGAGTGGGTGGTATAGAATATTGCATGATCATTTTTAAGAATCAGAGAAGGTTAGACAAAATTGGGATAAGACAATAGAAAGGCAAATTGTAAAGGAACAATGTGAAGAAGATTATGCATCAAAGTGCACAGTTTCCTGCAAAAATCCTGAAACTTTTGAAGTCCAGGAATTTTAACATGGAGATGTCTTTACAGTTAAACTATATAAAATATTTTCTGATATGCCCGAAATATGTTTTAGATGCAAAACCAATGTGTGGAGTTTGGCAGAGTATAATTGGGAATGTTTCTATTCCATTCCTGTAGAAAAAATATGGAACTCGATTCCTTCAGAAATTACATTTGAAGCAACCCACAAAGTCTTAATCCAGATTACAAAACCGTGTCTAACTAGTAACTGGAACTAGTCATGTGCTAAATCCTATTTAAGTAAAAATTCAGTGCTTTACTGCCTATTTTTCTCAGCCTTCTCCTTTGGTAGAATTAAGACTTGACTTAATGCAGGCCCTGTTGTTTTCATCCTACCTTTTACCCAGCACTGTACTTCAGCTGTTTTGAATTTGAGTCTTCTTTCACTTTCATTCACTATCTTAGAATAACTTCTCTTTAACTCTTCATCTCAACCATTCGCCCAGTTTCACAAATTAAGACCAGTATCTGAACCTACCCTTTTTACATTCCTCTCCCTGTTCTCGTCTGTATTCCACTCTATTTATTTCTCCTGTTCCTGTCATCTCAGTCTGTTTACCACCATAGCATACTTTCTTGTCTTTGCAGTGCCCTTTCTTCTCAGTTTTTCTGTAATCATAGTAAAAATAATGATCTTATTTTACTCTGTTTTTGTTTATATGTATGTGCATTTATGGTTTGGGTAAAAAAAAAAGTGTTTCTCTGTTTATATTCTACTTAGGTTTATGTACTGTTAATTTTTCTGTTTCTTTGTTTTTATTAGGTTTATTCTGTGTTTATGCAGTATTATTCAAGCTGTAACCATTTCTGTGTTTGGAACTTGTCTTTCCACTGAAAAGGGTCTGTTTTGGCTCAGTCAGACTATCCCAGATGATACATGAAAGTGAATGAATGTATGTATGTTGTAGGATTTAAAAGGGAATATACAAAAAGCTGGTCTTTGATGTGTTTGGAATAGAGATGAAGGTTAACACTACATCATATTTACTAGGGGTATATGTGTAAGTGTGAGTTCTTTGTATATAATTAGCAATTGTTGTTTCTAATCATTTTGTTGGCTAGAACATGACACATGACATTAGAAAGCAAAAGATATTCTGATAGCTCAAGAACTGAAGATTTTTATTAGCTGGACTGGTGGATATGAAATAAAAAAAATTCTGTGGGGAATTGAGGCAGAACTACTTTAATAAATAAAAGCCATAGTTTAGATATTCAAATAAGAATAGTTTGGCATGAGGTGTGGGAGGATGATTGTCTCCACCTACCTGTTTTCTCTTTATGGGAAGATATAATGGACATAATGGGCCAGATTCTAAAAGACTTGGTTTCAGTGTAAGTGGCCCACCCCACTATATGCCACATTTTTTGATAGGCCTTACACTGAGAGCAAGTCTTTTGGAATCTGGCTCCAAATAAGCAAATAACAAAGTTTGGGATAGTTTGACTCTTGATGACTGGTGTGACTGTTGGGGGTAAGAACAAACAGTGTTATACATTTTTTTTAGGATTTATAGCTGATAATTTGTAAAGAGAATTTTTTTTAATGAAATGCATTGGTAAGTAACTTTGATATACTGAGTTTATGGCTAGGTAAATTAAACTTGTTTCTGATTTAAAAAAGACTTAGGAAGTAAGTAGTTCGCTGGCACCCATCAAGCAGCACAGTAGTGCAGCAGTTAGCGTTGTTACCTCAAAGCAAGAGGTTCTGTTATTTGATTCTTGGTTGGGGTGCCTTCTGTGCAAAGTTTGCTTGTCTTCCCTGCGTTCGCGTGGGTTTGCTCAGGGTGCTCCCATTTCCTCCCATATTCCAAAGACGTGCATCTGGAGGGTTTCTCCCCTTGCCTCCACTGAAAATGGGCTTTGTTCCATTTGGGCTTTCCCAGTGAACAAATTTTTAAATAAATAAAAAAATAAATAATACTCCAAGATTTCCAGAAACAAGGTGATTAATTATTCACCTGTTGCTCAGGACTGAAGGAGTTAAAGATTAAGAAAAATTGAGATGTTGGAGGAATACTTTTAAATCAGTTTTTACAAAGGAATGGGAAGGTAGAGTTCCATGCCGTGATGTTCGTAAGACAAAATTTTATCAATGCTCTCTCTATTATCAGAAGTGATGGGGAACAGGTACAAACATCCCACGATACTGAAGCAGTTGTGCTTTATGTTGGCAGAACTATTAATTGTGGTCTTCAGTAGATCTTTGGCTGTTGCAGTAGTGCCTGGAAAGTGAAGGCCTATGGTCAACAAATTTTAAATGGAAATTGTAAATGTGTCCTCTTTATATAAAGGGAGAAGCAGGAGGAGCCTATTCATTTACCAGTGAAGCAGGGACATTCATGGAAAATATAATAGAATAAAATTGGCTGCTTTCTTACAATGCATTAATTTCCAGAGTAATAGTAAGCATAGTTTTTTGTCAAAAAGTAGTTCATCAGATTTGATTTAATTTTGTGAATAGGTTGCTGGTCAGCTTGGTTAGTGTTTTCCAGTTGGTGTAGTTTACTTTGATTTCACCCAGTCTGTTGATTCCTTGCTACAGGTAGATAGAATGACTAGGAGTAGGAAAATGAAAAAAAAATGTATTGCATTTCTGTTGACAAACGCGTGACAAATTTCAAAGAAAGATAATTTGGGAAGTCCTGTGATGGTTTGCAGTTCCGGAAGCATTGGTTGAATTGGTGCAGGATGTCTACAAGGACCCAATGAGACAAGTACTGACAGTGTTTGGACTTACAGTGGGGTTCCCAGTGGGAGTAGGTGCGCATTAGGGTTCAGCTTTGAACCTGCTACTTTTCATTCTGGAGTTGGGTTTCTTAATAGGTCGAGGGGTACAGATCAGCAAAGCTGCTATAAGCAAACAGGGTGGCAGTGTAAGCAGACAATGAACATTAACTTCAACAAATGATAGGGGACTGGCATACAAAGCTAAATGCACATAGGATGAAACTAAGTATAGACTTTAACCAAATGCAAACGCTGTTCCACAACAATATAACTGCAAATGCTGGTTGTAGGAAGAAGGCAGCTAGCTCGACCGTAAAAAAAAAGTAGTTTTACTCAAAAAAAACAAAGTCAATGATGGCATGTAGAAACGTTAGCTTTCAACAGAAAATAAAATCAGTCTTCCATAACAACACCAACATATATTTGAAATCATATATATATTTTAAAAATTACTTTTTTAAAAAAATTAAAAAAAAAAAAAATAAAATGCCCAATATACATTGGAATACTGTTGCATGAAAAAATATAAAAAATTATTAATTGCCAATACAACCTTTGTTAAATATTATGCTGCTGAATGGAAGTAGAGTATAGTGCAAAATTGCAAAATACCATATATATAATATACAGATGATTAAAAATTTTAAATTTTTTTTTCAAAATACATACCATGATAACATATATACTCATTGTATTATTCAGTGTTTATTAGTTTAAAAGATGTAAGGCTATAGGTATGAATATTAGTATTGCAACAGTATTCCAATGTATTATTGACATTGCCCTTTTAAAAGTTTTGGCACAATTTTTTTAAATTCAAGTAACAGACAGAATATATATATGTGATTTCAATGTATGTTGGTGTTCTAAGTATAGACTTGTCATGGCAGTAAATGGAATAGGAAGAAACTGAAAATTAAGATAGAAGGGAAAATATTGAAACAGGTTAATAGTGTCAGATGTCTGGGAAGTGTGGAAAGCAAGAATCAGAGGGACTGTAGCCAGCACACAGTATCAGCTGTAGTATATGATGGAAGAATGCCAAAGAAGCCAAAAAGTAAAGCATGTGAACCAGTGGTGTGACCAGTAATTCTGTAGAGCCCAGATACCTAGACAATGAAGACAAAGCTGCTGAGGAACCATGAGTTAATGGAGATGAAGTGCCTGAGATGGGTAGTACGGCACACTGTGGGGCAGATGTAGAAAAGAGGACATCAGAGCAGAAGCTAAGATAGTTCCAGTTACAGAGAAGTCAAGCAAAATGGATTATGATGGTTTGATCACATATGCAGGAAAGCAGAAGACTATTTGATAAAGAAGATTTGTGAGAGGTAGGAATAAGGCAAGAGGAAGCAAGGACACCCAGGCAAGTGATGGATAGACTGTATAAAAAAAAAACATGCAACAGTAAGGCATGACTACAAAAGAAGTTTGGAGAGGCGTACAGAATAGAGAGCAGTGGCGACAGTTGATTTCCCATCTCAACCCTATTTAGAAAATGGGGAAAAAGAAAGTTGATAGTGATGATGATGATTTTTGTAGCCATGGCTTTAGAGTTTGTTAGAAAAAATGTTATGATGAGAAAGACATTACCAGGAGTGAGAGTGAGTAGTGGTGCACCACATTGTGTTTGACTTTGGTCCAGTACTTTTCTTTGTGTATAATTTAGTTGTGGTAAATTCTTTGCAGACAGTGCAAAAGAGAATCATATGCCTGTGGCTGAAGAGCCTAGAAATGGTAAGCGTGTGGGTGGAATGATAGCAGCATGGCCAGCCTTGTGCATAGGTGAATTAGGTGGTTGCCGAGAGAGCTACTCAGCCTGAGATGCTTTTTTGCTCTTTGTTTGTTTAACTTTTAATTAAAGAAGCATACATGGTTCTTAAGGGGGAAAGTGAATAAATTAAGGGCAGAAAATTGCCATCAGTCAAATGATTTTCAAGGCAGAAGTGTTAGCTTTCTACTCCTTGCCATGATTTGCAAAGAAAAGAAAGCTATGCTCTGCCAATCAGTTTACAGAGATTTCTGTTTGCTGGCATCACACAAGGGGGGTAGTATGCCCATAGATTTTAAATAGAGGAAGTAGGTAGGCACTATGAACATTAGCAGCAGTAAGAGGTGGACAGAGCAGAAGGTAAGTTTTTTAAAAGACCTGATGGATGGAGAGCTGGACTCCTCTGTAGGGCATATTTAAGTACCTATGGTCCCCAATTTCTGTTTTTTCTTTTTTTTCAGTCTGTAATTTCACTCCTGAAGAACATCTCTGCTATTGCTTTACATTTTTGTCCTGTCTCTTCTGGTAAATTGTTGAGAATTGTATTCAGTCAGTAATACTACACATAAAAGTTCAGTACTACTTATTGCACAGGCAATTACTGTTTTTGCTAATCCTGCTGCCCTAGTATTGCCATAAAAAGAAAAGTTTCCCCTCCCCATATATCAAGTTGAGAACTGTGAATGTCACTGAATGTGTGTCATAGTTTTAGCTTGCTCATTGTAAAAAAGTTTTTTTTTTCTGGTCATCCATAGATATTTCCAGTTTCTAGACAATTATGTACATACAGGTGATATAAAAAATGTACACACCCCTGTTAAAATGTCAGGTTTTTGTGATATAAAAAAATGAGGCCACAGTAAATCATTTCAAAACATTTCCCACATTTTAATGTGACCTATCACCTGTGCAATTCAATTGAAAAACAGACAAATCTGTTTGGGGGGGGGGGGGGGATAAATATAAAAAAATTAAAAATGTACAATACGCTGGTTGCATAAGTATGCACACCCTTAAACACATATTTTGTTCTGTTGTGTTGTGTTTTGTATTACAAAAACCTGACATTTTAGTAGGGGTGTGTAAACGTTTTATATCCACTGCAAACTTCTATGAATGCTATGCAAATTTGCTATTATATCAACTATCCAAGTATGCAAGAGCAATGTTTGAAATTTGTCCCTGATTTTGGGTCTTTGTAGCCACAATATTTTTGTCTTTGCCCCTGACTCTTTCAGTGAGAAGCTGAGAGAGCACTTTTTTGTTGTTGTTTTAAATAAAAGTGGAATATCAGGCAAATTAGCTACAATTGCTGGTGCTGTGTGTGGAGGAAAATTGCTAACTGCAGCTTGACCATTTTTCTGGCTTTGCAAGATTGCTGTGATTTGTGTGAAGCAACTTGGAATACCTTAATTTGTGGAACAAAGTTGAAATTATTACATGGAAATAATTTTTCATCACAGTCGGCCATCTGAAGTACACACAGAAGGGGCTGCAAGTGCTGGGTGAGGGTGAGAACTGTCTGTGGGTGAAAGTAACTGACCCTGTTTGCTCCATTTATACAGTCACTGATTTGACTTTGCAAGAGTAGTGTGCATTTGTGTGAAGTAAGATGGACTGTGTTGTTGTGACATTAATTAATTAACCATAATCTGATAGGTGCATAGGTCATATGTGGATACAAGTGAGGTACGCCTACTGTTATCTGATCACTGTTCCAGTACTTCATAGGTTGGTACTAGGCTATCGGTCGTAGGGCCTATACAAGCCTAGCCGTAACAATTCCCTGGCTATTTCTTCCCACACTATTTATTTCCCAGTTGTTAACCTGAAATCTGGCATAGGAAGAGTAGTGTAAATGTGTTTGCTAAATTTGGTGCAAAACCAGTGTTGCTATGGTTTATTCTAATTTATACATATACACATAATTGAGCAACAGGTTCACCTATGTTACTATGATCTGTTTGTTCTTTCAGTTTCATACAAGTCTGACATAAGAATTGTACACAGATGATAGCTGTCTTTGGGGGTAGGGCTGAGGAGACAGGCTGTAGATATGTAACAGTTGTTAACCTGAAATATGACTAATGCAGATTGTGCCTTCACCCCAGTGTAACACCAGAGGGATACACAGAAAGTGCCTATCTTTTCTGGAGGGGAGGGAAGGAAGGAAGGCAGGTACTAGTTTCAATGTGCTGTACACATTATTACAAGCTTTTTTTTTACTATTAACTGCTGTTTTGTCAGATAGTTTCTTTCTTTCTTCATGTTTTTTATTCAAGTCATCATAGGATCAAAAGGTTGGAAAATAGTTCAGAAATGTTCCACAGAGTATCTGGCTTCTTGGGGCCAATCTCCCAGTGTCCAGTTTAATTTTATTATTAATTCTACAGCTATTACAGTGCACTCTTAACCATTAAGCATGTGTTAAGAAGAGGTAGGAAAAAACGAAGAAGAAGACAAATTTTACAAAATGGCAGAAAAGCTAATCTGGATAAATGTGAGGAGGCCACAATAGAGGATGGAACATGGAGGGCACTAGGAGATTGTGTGGGGAGGGGGCACCACTTTACCTATGGCAAGCCCTCGATAACACTTGAGGTGTGGTGGAAAAAAATACAGGGATTTTCACCTAAGCCACAGTAACCCCAATAAGCATCATCATCTTGAAGTATTGTAAACGCAGTAGTTTGCACAGAAAAAGATCTGGGGTGTTTATCACCTTACAGGCACAAACAAAACTTTCCACGACTAGACAAAAATGAAATGAGCCATAACCAGAATACTTCAGTCAGCTGCAAATTAAAACAGCCGACCACTTTTGTCTTCTATAATGTTCACAAAGACTTCATCAGAGTGAACTAATGCCTTAAACAAACGTAACATTTAAGTACTGTACCCCTAACCCACCAATGACGAACCATGCTTAATTGAGGCTGAAATAAATTTAAAGATGCAAGCTACCCTATTATCATTGAACCTAAAAAAAACAACAAACAAACCAAAAGAAAATATTACCACATGTAAAAACTAAGTCAGTGAATAAGTAATTAAATATTATTGTATATATTATTAAAATAGATTAATCTTCTTCTTTTGTCTTTTCCTAGTTAGGGGTCACCACAGCGGATCACCTGTCTCCTCATGATTGGAAGTAGAGTTTTTTGTTGTCGAGTTGCCAGCCTTGTGCCCAACCTTTAACAGAAGACGCACGCAAGCCTAGGGCCAATTTAGAGTGTCCAGTCCACCTACAGCATGTCTTTGGGATGTGGGAGGAAACCCACACGACCACATGGAGGACATGCAGACTCCTCACAGAAGGCACCCCAGCTGAGGATCGAACTGGAGAAACTCTTGCTTTGAGGCGACAACGCTAATCGCTGCACCAATCTGGCCACCCATTAAAATAGATGAATGAATAGAGTAAATACATAAATACCAACACTTAAAATGGAACATTAAAAATGCACTATGCATTTGAATCATTACATGCTAAAATACATGAATAAATAAATCCATGTATTATTACAGTTAAATAAAGGAGCAGCTTAAAAATATGCAAGTTAAAAATACAAATCATAAAACCTGTGCACTCTTCTTCAGCAAAACAGATGAGGAAATTATCTCATCTATTTATTCATTGATTTTTCAGTGATAACAGGGTATCTAGTATCTTTAAATGTATTTCAGCTTCGATTGAGCATGGTTCGTCATTGGTGGGTTAGGGTTACTGAAATGGTATGTTTAAGGCATTAGTTCACTCTGATGAAGTGTTTGTGAACATTATAGAAGATGAAAGCACTCAGTTGTTTGTCATTTATCCAGCTGTTGTGACATAACAAATTACCCCCTCTGGCTAGCTGGTAATGTGCTTTGCTGTGATTTAATAATTTTCATGGTAGCAATTTAGCATTTACCCATCTTCCATTTGCCTAAGCTTCCACAGTGTCAGGGTCTCAACTCTCCCTTGACCACCATCTCTTTTTCGCAGCTGTAAGTTGCCAAGCTGTACACAGAACTTCTTCTATTGCAGAATTAACAGTCTCATATGACCCCTTCCCCCAAAAGACAGCTACTGTCTGTGTACCATTCTGGGGAATGTACATTGATGTGAGCACTTCTGTTTAACCATGCTGTCTATGGCTAATGCTAAACCAAATCTGAGCTTCTCTGTTTCACTACCAGCTTGGGCCTGTTTGTATATGGCCAGCAATGTTTTGATGCATTTTCTACTCAGCTGCCATAGACCTGGCATAAATTCTGCATGACTAAAGGCCACTTTGATCAGACCCCCTCCAACAGCTACTGTACTTTCTGCTTTGCTGCACAGCAAGTAACTTTTAGGCCTTGTGTGAGCAACTGTCCTTTTGGTCAGTTTCCCACAGACCACTATTATGTTGTCCTAATTTCCTTCATGTACCAATTATTTTATATTATATGTACATAATTTATATGCCATACATATGTCCTCCCATTGTTTTGTTGTGAATTGCATATCCATTCTCTCATCCCAAGCTTTTCTAACCTTGTCTGATAGAGTTCTATAGTTCTCATACAGTATTTTTTGTGGATGGCACAGTGGTGCTGCAGTTGCATTGTTGCCTCACAGCAAGAGGTTCTCCGGTTCAGTTCTTGGCTGGGGTGCCTTCTGGGCAGAGTCTGCATGTCTTTCCTTCATTCGTGTGGGTTTCCTCTGTGTGCTCCGGTTTCCTCCCATGTTACAAAGACATGCTTCTGGAGGGTTTCTCCCTGGGCCTCTGCTGAAAATTAGCTTTGTTCCGAGTTAGACTTTCCTGGTAAACAAATGTTAAAATAACATAAAAATAAAAATGTAATCCATCCTCCGGTAGAGAACGGTCTATAATCCATCCTTTGTATAATTGTACACCGGATGAGTTTCCAGGTGAGACACATACAGTAGATGTTATTGCTCTCAAAAGTCGATTGTTGGTGTTAGAAAGGGAGCTTTTTAAGCTGAAACCTGTTCAATATCAAAAATGTCACCTCGAGGTATGTTTAAAAGAAGAAATCATACCCTGAGGCTTAAGGGTACACAATGCCCTCGTATATTAACTGTGATCCTGGCATGTTGAGCGAATGGTAGAAATTGAATATTAACACCAGCATGGGCTATATGAGACTCTTGGTTTCCTATGCTGACAAGGAAGCCGGAAACCTCCTGAAGTCCATAAAGACTAAATATCGTGAGTTGAGTCAACTTTTTAGTGAAGAAGTGCTTGGTAAATATATTCTAGAATTGATGGACTTGGAGTCAACGTATGATAGAAAGCTCGTTAAAATTAAAAAATTAAGAGGGATAGGAAGGACTTTGAACTTGGGCAGGCTTTTACTTGGGCACACTCACAAAGTACCGCTGAAGATGTACAGAATAACGTCTCTAGAATATCCCCGCCCATGCCTTCCCTCGGCAACAATAACCATGCTAATGCATTTTCAATGAATGGCAAGGCAAGTACTGAAATAGAACCATCGCATACAAGGAAGGAATTGGGAGCTAGACCCAAAACTATGTTGGTGGCAGTCCAAGTCCATCAAACAGATAAATCGGATGGTTCTACTGTAGATATCCTGAGTACAGGCAATTTTTTACATCCACACGCCCCCCCCCCCCCAAAAAAGTTAACTTTTCCTTTACCCATAAAGGAGATGATTCCGGTGCTGGTTGACGAACAACTGAGAGGGAGGAGCGGCAGCCGAATGAAGCGCAAACAGGACATTTCAGTAGAAAATCTACAAAATATCAAGAAAATGTTCTTCAACAACAAAAAGAATTAGTATGGAATTTATCCAGCTATGAACTGTCTGACTCTTGTTTATTCCTACAGCTGACTCAGATTTTACCGAGGTAATCTTTGATATAAAAAAGTTTACATGTAACCTGATGTTGAAATTGATGTTTAATAATGACAGTGATGTTTTTAATGTACAAAGACAGGAGTATAGAAAGCCGAGCACGTTTGTTCCTAAAGATAACTTTTTAGTTAATGCTTTTGAGCAATTATGTGTCAGGATGTGTATAGGTTAAACATGAACAAAAAAACTACATAGCAATAAATTCTTACAGTTCAATTTAACAAAGGAGGAAAATGAAGCCTTAAAAAATTTACAAAGAAATTCACACACATTGATTCGACCAGCAGATAAAGGTGGCCCTATAGTTGTTTTTGATAAAATGCAGTATGATGAAGATATGTTCAGCTTGTTAAATGCCACTGAATTCTACAAGAAGATATCACACATTCAAGTGAAATTAATGGTAGAAAATGTGAAAAGTAAAATTAATGATCACTTACATAAAAATTTGATAGACCTTGAGTTATGGAAATATTTCATTATGCAACACCCCACCACACCAATAATGCAGGGTCTACCTAAAGTACATAAAAATAGAGAAAATCCACCAGTGAAACCCATAGTGGCTGCTAGGAGTTGGTGTACGGAATCTATTTCCATATATATTGAAGACCATCTAAGACCTCTTTTAGATAAATCAGGGTTTATACTTAGAAGACGTGGAACACTTTTTGAGAGACCTACAGACACACACACACAGACACACACTCCATGTCTGTTGGTAACCCTAGATGTAGTGTCTGTCTTTACTGTGATTCCAAATGATTTAGGGATTAGTAGCGTCACCGTCTTACAGAGTATTCTGGTTATCCGGAGAAAAGGATTGTTAATTAGTATTTTACTAAGTTTTTTGTTAGAAAATAATGTTTTTATGTTTAGGGACGAAGTGTACTGGCAATTAAATGGAGTAGCAGTGGGCACCACTTGTGCCCGTAGCTAGGCTAATGTAGTAATGTCCATGTGGGAAGTGGAATTTTTAGTAAATGGCCCTTTTAAACAGGATGTTCTATTTTTCTGCCGGTTTGTGGATGGCCTCTTTATTTTATGGGGCAGTACTGCAGAATCCCTAATGGTATTTGAGAACTATATTAACAGATCTACACAATTTCTAAGGTTCACTCTGAATTGGTCAGAAGTAGAAATAGACTTCTTAGAAACGACAGTATTTATTGAAAATAGAACAAATGTATGTACAAGGATGCACAGGAAGAGCTGTCACGTAAACTACCTTTTTAAGCAGAGAGAGTATGCATCTCTCCTATATCTTTAGAAATGCGGTACAGAACAAAGTGTACAGGGCATCTAGGCTCAATGTAAGAGATACAGATTTTGAGAAACAGCACTCACCAGTGATGAGCTTAGAGAGAGGGGATACAGTGATAAAGATATAGTGGACAATATTGTTTTGATAAAAAATCATAGACAAATGGAAGCTGAACCCTATTTTTCTGAGAAATATCACAAACCTGTTATAAATAAGGATAGAAATGATAACAACAAGCTTAGGGTATCTTTAGGCTATATTTCCACTTCTACTGACATAATAAGGAAGAACTGGAATATCTTGACAACTGACAAAGAGATCAGTAGACTTTTATAGACACAGAACCTAGGTTCACATGTAGAAATATGAAGTCCCTTAAAAGGCATCTATGCACCCCCCAAAAATATAGTAGAAAGAAGTGCTGAGAGAAGGACTCGACCTTGTACTAAATGTTCTTTCTGTCATTATATAGACACAAGTTCACCCCCAAAAATATAGTAGAAAGAAGTGCTGAGGGAGGGACTTGACCTTGTACTAAATGTTCTTTCTGTCGTTATATAGATACAAGCTCACTTTTTGTACATCCTGATTTAGGGCATGTTTTTAATTTTAGAATACAAGCCATTTGTGAAAATGAGCATATTATCTATTTAGCTGTGTGTCAGATATGTAAGAAGTTTTACGATGGGAAAACAGAACACTCGAGGAAAGAATGAGAGAACATGTATACCATATTAATAAGTGAAATAGGCTTAATGCATTGGCTAAGCATGTTATAGATTCTGATGTTGCACACCACTTTAAGTTTATGGCTATCACTAAGTTATATGAAAACGAAAGGGGAGGAGACATTAGGAATTTTACGGAAGAGATTGAAGTTCAGTAGATAGTAAGATTAATGGCTAATACAGGACATGGACTGAATGACCATGTCCCCTTAAGACCTAAAGTCTAGACCATTACGCAGAAAAGGGAGAGGTATAGGCATTTGACATTCCCCTTTAGTTGTGTGCAATTCTGATATTTATTGTATAAATTCTAATATTTTAATATATTTTAATATTTAATGTGGGTTATGAAGACTAGGAAGATCTTGTAATTCCAAGATGATAGGTTTGTTTTCGTTCTTATTCTTTGGCTTGTATCTAGTGACAAACATTTTGTATTAAATATGACACATTTATTTTTTTTAATGTGGAAATAAGAGCTATAGAAGGTTTTATACCCCAGATCTACAATGTTTGAAATGCATTTATTGTTAGAGCTGATGTTAGCTTTTAACCCTTGATCAAATGGGATATTTTTAATTTTTAAATTTCTAGTCATGTACAAGTAAAGTTTTTGATGAATTTACAAAGAAGGTGTATGTTTCGGATTTTTAGTGTTTTGAAATGTATTTATTTCTTGAGCTGGTGCAGCTTTTGTATGGAAAATTGATTGCGTAGGTCATGTGATTTTTCTAGTGCTATTTAAGAGCTCTAATTTGTTAGTAGAAACATTAACATCTGATGAAGCATTTTGTGAAAGTGCTTGTGTGATATATTGCAATAAAAGTTTTAAGAGACTGGAGCCTGAAGCCGTGCCTACATTCGTTTATTTTTTGTTCTTTAAAAATAAAAACGTACCAGTTATCCTTTTTTACAACAGTTTCTCTTCTAGGTTTTTCAATTAAGATTCCCCTATCCCTTTCTGTTTCCCTATATTCTGATATCCATCCCTGATACAGAAGGCAGTCTCTAGTCTGCAGTCCAAATGTCTTCTTGGCCTCTTCACATTCTTTTACCTTTTCCTCTCTATTTATTTGCTCCCAGTACCTTGGTTCTTCTTTCACTTTTCTCCAGTAAATTCTAGCCCCCTCATGCTTATTCTCTGTATGGCTAATTGCAGTCATCCATATTGGAAAAATCTCCTTTACCATTCTGGTGTTGGCTTAGTTCTTAGAATATTATACTCGTAAAGCAGCAGAAATTATTCTGTGTGACTGTTGTTATCCACCTTAAGGGTCTGCATCTGCATCCAAAATCCCACTATCTTCTTATTTCTTGAATTTCCTCCCCGTTTCATGATCATCCCTTTCCACTTTGAATCATAGGAGGTTACTAGGCTAATGGACCTGGGCTTCTTACAAGCCTAGCCAAGAGTTTATCTCCAAAAAAGAAACCTCAGTCAGCACCTGTTGCCCCTGTCTCTAGTAGGGCATGGTCCAATAGAGATGATCTGTCTCTCTCCTACAAGGCAATCCGTATGATAATGAGTAGAGTGATAGAGATTTGATCCTGTCCACATAGGACAGGTGTTGGAGGCCATGGATTCTCTCTGTAAGGTATTTCTGTGGCCTTTCCAGCTGGTGCAGGTGTTTGGAGAGGTACATACCAAATAGGGCATTGTACTCTATTATTGGAGTAATGAGGGAAGAGTACTGAGAGGCAATAACCTCCTTTTTTTCTGGATGCAGTCCCTTTACGTATGAGATGACCCAAGTAAAAGGCTTTCCAGACCACTGCCGCTACATGATGGTTGAATGTGAGATTGTTGTCAACCTGTGTAAATAGGTAGTTCACCTCAGGTTTTGTGCTTAGGGGGTTGCCGTTAATGTGGTAATCGGTAGGGGCCATGCTTTTTCTAAATGGAATGATAATACATTTTTTTTTTCATTTAACTTAAGGCCATGACTTTGGCAGTAGTCATTTGTTGCTGTGAGACCCTGTTGTAGTAGGTTAACATCATTTGGGGAGTCAGTGACAACACCCAACTTAGTCATCCACAAACTTGGTCAGCCACAGGCCTTTTGTCTTTGCCTGGACCTCTGAGAAGTAGATGCCAAATAGTAGGTACCGGGAGAGATCTCTGGGGGACACCACTAGTGACAGATCTGCTGTTAGAGGTGGAGGCACCTATTTTGACCTTGTGGGTCCTATCGGTGAGCCAGTTGGCCACCCACCTGATGAGAGAGGGATTTATGTCAAGTTGTGTTAGCTTTCGATGATGCCCGAGTGGGGGATTGTGTCAAAGGCTTTGGCCAAGTCAAGGTAAGCTGTATGTATTTACTTTCCCTCATCCAGGGCCTTGGTGATGGTCTCAGAAAGTCAACCCAGGTTCGTTAGGCAAGATCTGCCCTTGACAAATCCTGAGTCTTAACTGTGTTGCTCTAAAATATCCCTTCAAATCAGGTAATCCTAACCAGCCTTGTTCTGTTGGAAAGATCCACATATCCCATTTTACATAAATTACTTCAACTCTTTATTAATTATTGTCTGGTTGATAAAAAACATGTGCATGACCTATTTATAAAACTAAAGGGACTAAAACATTTTCACTGCTTGCATCTTACTCTCCATATTCATAAACAAAGAGATTCCAGTTTCTCAGTTTTTTTTTTTTATTATTTTTTTAGTCTCTTCCCACATATCCTTGGCTGCCATGACAGAGTCCTTTTTAATCAGTACTCCTAAGTACTTCATTTTATTGTGTCATCATAAATATGGGAATTGCTGGACCAACTCATCTGTGGGTACATTACCTATATTCTTTGTTTTATCTTTATTTAATGTTGCATCATGAAAAGACTTGAAACTGTCGCTAGATGTTCCACAACACTGGGATGTCCTTTACTGGTTTTATCAGGTAAAAATAATATCTTCTGGAAGTAAAACCAATGTTTCTTGAACATCATACCAACTATGTATTTGAATTTCTGAGTCCCTTATTTTCTTTGCAAGTAATACTAAATTTGATGCAAGTAACAAAATTTGATGCAAGTAACAAAGGGGAAAGAAGACACCTCTGCATAGTTCCTCTGTTCAGACGTAACTTATCAGAGAGGTGCCCTCCCGCTTTGATTTTTTACTCAAATCCCTCATATGTCTTGTTAACCTTATTGTATCAGGAAATGCAAATGCTTTAATTGCCTTACTCAAAAATTCCCAAGCTTACTCTGTCACAAGCTTTCTCTGTACCAAGACCCACCAATAACAGCGGTATTTTCTTATATTTTGCTTCCCTCTGGATCCTCACCATTCTATTGATGTCAAATATTTGCTTCCCTTCCACAAAACTATATTGGTTCGTATCTTTCAATTTTGGCATCATTTTTGCCATTCTTTTAGCCGTTTTAGACAGAAACACATTATTATCATGATTTAGAATTGAAATGAGCCAATATGAAGCTGGATCTGATGGGTCCTTACTGTCTTTAGGCATTACAGCACCACAGGTTTTTCTAGGATGTTGGTGCCTCCCCCCCCCCTTTTAAAATACAGTTAAACGAAACCTTCTAGATCTTACCACTTTCTTCCCTCCTAGCTTCCAGCAAAGTACCATCTATTCCTGGCTACTTTCCTGTAGATTGGTTTTACATCGCCATTTGTATCGCATCTCCTCCTGTCTTAAGTGTTAGTTGTTCAGCTTGATCTGCCTTTAACCTTGGCGTATTTCAGTCTTCCATAAATATTCTTGTGAGCTTTTTCTTGATTTACCCACTTCTCTGGTTTATACAAATTTTCATAACATTTCCGAAGTGTCTCTAATAGCTCTACATTATCTGTTGTTATTTTTCTGGTTATAGGCTTCCTAAGTTTGCCAACAACCCTTTCTATTTCTGTTGCCTATGCCATTGTGCTAAATGTTTTTGTGCTGTGTAATTGGCATAAAAAACAGTTGCATGATAGCAATCTTTCTAAACTCATGCCTATTATCCTGATACTCCTGTATTTTCTGTATTTAACACTTTGTGTTTTGCCTTGTTTTTTCTGATTCTCATTATTGTGCAATACTTTAACCTTTGTCAGCCCACTAAATAATTCCTGTTACTTCTTAACCATATCTCTTTTTTTTTTATTTCTGCAATATTTTCAAACTTCACTTTCATTTTATCCGAATCACTAGCTATAAATTCTGAAGAAAGTTCTATATTCCCTAATAGCGCTCAAATAATTTCTACTTCCCATTCCTTAAATTCCTCTGTTTTTAACAGGTAGTTAGGGAAGTGCCAGGGTCTAATTTTTACTTAATTACCATGCATTTTTATCTTAGTTGTTATTAGTGCATGATATGAACTAATTATTGGATGTGTGTGGAAGCTTTCAATTAAATGCACATGTTCCTGTGGAATATAATTTCTGTCTAGTCCAGTTATCGTACCTAAGGGAATATTAAGTATATTCTAAGAGTTCCTACTACAGACTTCATGTCTTCCATACCAAATATTTTTATAAATTTCATAGAAATCAAGCCTCGTTTGTTATATTTTCCCTTCTAGGTCTCCCAGATACATTTTCACTGTTGCAAATCAAACTCCAGTCCCCTCCTGTAAGAAATATTCCCTGCTTAAAGCTGATTGTTTCTCCCCAAATTTTCTTAAACTCTGTAATAGCAGTTTTATGTAGAAGAATATAAAAACATGCTAGCATAATCCTTCTCCCTGCCTGTAGACTAATACTACCACAAGTGTACCATTATTATCTTTTCCCCCTCTTCTATCAATATTGTGACTCCTCTTTTCCTTTGTCCCTGATATTCTGCTGAGTTTCCCTCCTGAAATCCTGTCTTTATCAAATTTACATGTTCATTTCTTTCCAAATGTGTCTCCTGTAACATTGCTATTTGCACCTGAGTTTCTTAATGTAGTTCAGTAGTCTTTCATTTTTTCTATAACTGTGAGGCCATTAATAATCTGAAATAATACAGATAATGTAGCCAATGTAGCCATTGTAAGAAGTTATTCCCACCTATTATATATGACAGTTTTTTTAAAAATGTATAAGTCTAGCGTTTGTGTTGCAATCACCTGCTAATCTTTGTCAGGTTGATCTTTTATATAGTTGTTTCCTGTCATCTCCATTTGAATCTGTCACATTTTACAAGACTTTCTGTTTTAATGAAAACCCTCAAAAAAAAAATGCACCCAGAACACCCTCATAATATAATATATTAACTTAAACTCACAAAACTGTACATCTTCAGATATTGAAATTCATCCTTCCTGATAGGAACAACTGTCCCAAATCAACAGCTGCACAAACATGCATTGTTGTTGTTTGTCTTTCTGCTTTTCCCCGGTTAGGGGTCGCCACAGCGGAACTCCGGTCCGCTAATGATTGGCAGTAGATTTTCACGAACGCCGAGGTGCCAGCTCGACATTCAACCTTCAGCGAAGGCACACCCATTTATGCATGTCTTTCAAATGCCCACCCAAACGCGGGGAGGACATGCAGACTCCACACAGAAGGCACTCCCCACACTGTAGCCGAGAATCGAACGGGAGAACCTCTTGCTGTGAGGCAACAATGCTACTGCTGCACCACCATGGATTACCTAACCTAAAATATGGATGGTGCAGTGGTGCAGTGGTAACGTTGTCGACTCGCAGCAAGAGGTTCTCCGGTTTGATTCTCTGCTGGGCTGCCTTCTGTACGGAGTCTGCATGTCCACCCTGCATTCATGTGGGTTTCCTTTGGGTGCTCCTGTTTTCTCCCATGTCACAAAGACGTTTCTCCCTGGGCCGCCAGTGAAAACTGGCTTTGTTCCAAGTCGGACTTTCCCGGTAAACAAATGTTAAATAAAATAAATAAATAAATAAAATTAAGGTTATCTATGCAAAGATGCACATTACAGCCTGAGTTCATGTGTACACTAATTGCTGTCTGTTTTTGTCTTTATTTCCCCTCCCAGATGTGAAAAACAGCATGAATGCTTTTCAGAAAACATGAAATTTTAGCCTTTAACTCATTGACTCCAGTGGAGCTCAGGAAGTTTGCACTGTAACTTCCAATGGGTGGAACCAAAGTCTTTTCATGGAATCAAATTATGTACTCACATTTCAAACAAATGTTCATATCTCTGGAACCATAAAAGTTATGAAAGAAGTATAAATGGCAAACTGTTAGTACAAACTATTTTTATACGGTAGTATTCTTTAGGTTCTAGGTCTTAAACAAAATGTTATAAGTCACAGTAAACACAGTAACTATTACATTTGTAATATTTTGCAAACAATTTGCAATATCTCAGCAACCACTCAAGTTACATACTACCAGCAGTATTTTATTCATCTAGCTGAGAGCTTTCATCTGAGGCTAATGAGTTATGTCTGTTACTTGGTTGTTGAAATATTAAAAAAAATGTGAAATTATATTTCTATAAATTAATATCACAAAAACAACAGTTCATATTTGTTTCCGTGCACTAGACAGAGGTCAAATATTAATGCATATGAGTTTGCTATTGTGTAAGTTTTAAGATGAAATCTTTTAAAACCTTGTACATAACATGGTCTTGTAATTATTAATGCAAATAGGTGGATTGGACACTGTAAATTGACCCTAGGCATGAGTGCGTGCATTTATGTGCCTTCTGTGGAAGGTTGGGTGCCGGGCTAGCAACTCGACACTGTAAAACTCCACTGCCAGTCATGTGCGGACAGGTGATCCACTGTGGAGACCCCTAACTGGAAAAAAAGCCAGAAGAAGAAGATGATGAACACGCAGTATTTGACGTCTAGAGGTATCAGTAGGAGTTAACTGCAGATGTACCTGGAGGCATCACTTGGATTTAATGAGTTAAAAAGTGCTGTGGCTTTTATTGCCTACCTCTATAGTCAGCTCTTCTCCATGGAAACATAAGAACAAAATGTACAGCTGCCTCTGATGCAGACTTCATAACACACACAACATTTATTTGCTAAACAAATTCAGTGTTCTCTTATTTACTTGCTTACACAAAAGAATTTTACTAAATTATGCCAAGAGCCTTAATCCAGACATTTGCAATAAACACATCCCTTCACTCCATAACACTCTACTCTACAAAACCACACGTAACCTCTTCCCCTACACCTCTGCCTACTTTCTACTCCTAAACATCCCCCTCTTTTAATTTAACCTACATGTCATGCAAACAAAACTTTCATATATTCTAGTGTCTTTTCTCCAATCTCTCCTTCTCTACCTCACTAATTTCCCCCAATTCCATTATTCTCCTCCCCTACACACTACATCAATATACATCAAAAAAGAATACCCCTCCATAGCCCTAATATCTCTTCATCTCTACAACCATAATGAATCTCTCCTCTTTAAAAGGAAACTCTTCCTCTCTCCCAGTAGACCTCTTCCTGTAGCCTTCAGGCTAGACACCATAGGCTCTATAAACCTAACCTATAGCCCCTTAGAACACAAATACCTTTCTTTACTTTACTCTAAACGTATCTCCCTCTCCTCCTCTGTGGTGATATATACCCTCACCCAGGGCCATCTTAAAACTTCTCCTCTAAACCAAACATAAATTTTTCACCCCCTCCCTTCAAATCCCTACTCTTTGCTACAATTAATACCAAAAGCCTTTGTAATAAAATACCTGATTTTCATGCCTGGATCCTCCACAACAAACCTGACATTCTCTGTATCTCAGAAACCTGGCTAAAGTCACATATAAAAGACACTGAAATAACACCGCTCAACTATAAACTCATAAGAAACGACAGATCCCAAAAGAAAGGTGGTGGAGTAGCCCTACCTTTCTCCTCCTCCTTAACAGTAACACCCTGTACTAAACCCATACCCCAATTTGCCACTGCTGAGCTAACCTTGACCCTTCTAAAAATTAATAACAATAAAAGTTTGTGCATTGCAACCCTGTACATACCATCAGGCAATAATATCCCAATTCTGGAGGATATTCTCTCCTGGTTTGCCACCAACATAAATAATGAAACAATAATGCTAGGTGATGTGAATATTAACTGGTCATCCTTTCAATCATCAACCCCCCACTGAAAGTATTAACCTATATCAATTGACACATCTAAACTCAAAACTCCCACTAGACCAAATAAGGATAATTCCACAGGTAGCATAATCGACTGAATACTAGTCTCCCATCCTAACAGAATTTCTGAAAGTGAAACTCTTCCTGACTCCATTAGCGACCATCTCCCTGCCTTTGCATACCGTTCCCCTTCTTCCCTGCTCCTACAGCACAAATATATCACAACGTGCACCTTAAAAAACTTCAACTCTCAAACCTTCTCCACTGCCTTAAAACATAAACTGGAACCCTCTAAAGTCCCTTCCCATGGACTCCGCAGTCTCACACTTTAATACAGTTTTCTCTGATTTACTTAACCACTTTTCCCCCTGCAGAACTAAAAGAATCCGATCCAAAACAGTCCCCTGGCTAACTAAAGAAACAAAAATTGTTATGCATCTCCGGGACAAAACTTGGAAATACTATCAAAAATTCAAAACTCACAACTCCCTTACTGAATACAAGCAACTACGAAATCATGTAAAAAAAACCAAATAGCTATTGTCTGCAAATCCTACTATCTTAAAATTCAAAACAACCATAAAACCAACCCAAAAAAATTCTGGAGTAGCATCTCATCAATTCTTTGTCCAGGCAAGAAAGAGAACCCCTGTCCTGACCCAGACTCTCCTGACCTTGTCCTAGCTACCCAATTCAACTCCTTTTTCATTGATTCTATCGCTAAACTGACCTGTTCTTTCCCTAATAACATCTCCTCCAACACATCCAAAACTACAGCTTCAACATCCAATAACTGTCAGTCCTTTCCTTTTACTCTCAAATCCATTCCTACTGATACTATAAAAAAAACTCCTACTAAAACTAAAACCTTGTTCTAATGCCCCAGATAACATTCCATCCAACTTTCTCAAATTAGCTGCCGATGGCATAGCTCTTCCCATCTCCATCCTAATTAACCGCTCCATCCAAGAGTCTTGCGTACCACTGCTCTGGAAATAAAACCTTCATCATCTCCCTCCACAAAGGAGATAGCAACTTTACAATCTCCAACTTTTGCCTAATAGCTATCCTGTCCCCTATCTCTAAGATTTTGGAAAAATGTATCCACCTGCAACTTTTACCTTACCTGCTTGATAACCAACTATTGACTCCAACACAGCATGGGTTTAGACCAGGACATAGCACCGCCACTGAACTCCTTTCCTTCCTCAAAATCATCTGCCTGGGATGCTGGCAACATAGTTTCTACCCTCCTCCTCGACTTATCTAAGGCTTTTGATATGGTCTCCCATAAGCTCTTCCTTTCCAAGCTTTCCCATCTCAACCTTTCCTCTTCTTCCATCAACTGGTTCACCAGCTATGTATCGGCTAGGAAACAAGCTGTCAAGTGGAACAACTGTACTACTTCTTTCCTGCATTCTTCAAAAGGGGTTCCTCAAGGCTCCATATTGGGTCCCTTACTATTCAACATTTTTATTAATGACTTCTATCAACACATCCCAAATGCTAAACTTGTTCAATACGCAGATGACTCTACCATCATCTGCTCTGCCAAAACTCTCCCCACATTAATGAACATAACTCAAGAGGTCTACTCTTGCACCGAATCCTGGATGCTAGACTACCACTTAGCCCTTAATGCATCCAAGTCCAAAATAATGATTTTCTCCCCATCTAGACACACTGTTGTGGACAAAACATCATTCTCTATACTCAGTCAAAACAAGACCTCTATTGAAATAGTTCCCCATGCAAAACTTCTGGGCGTCCTTATTGATGACCCACTAAAATTCAATATCCACTTTCAAACTAATATTAAAAAAACTCATCAAAATCTTGGAATGCTTTATCGTCACAGACCATACCTTTCTGTTTCATCCAAACAACTACTATCTACCACCTCCCTTATTCTCTCTCTTCTTTATGGAGCCCCACTACTTACTAATCTCCAATCAACCCTGAAATTAAAGTTATCTGCAAACTACAATAAAGTTTCCAAGTTTGACACAGGATCTAAATCCTCTACTCATCACTGTAACTCCCTCCATGCCCTAAACTGGTTAGAACTCCCAAACTACTTAACTCTCATTCAACTAACAGCAGTACATAAGCTCATCTTTAAACCCTCTAACTGCCCTCCTCTCTCCTCTACCTTATAAATCTGGCAACCTGATAGAACACTAAGATCCACAAATCAAAATTTCCTTGAACTTCACAAGCCTTTATGTTCCCCAGGGCAACTCCTACTGTCCTTCTCCTTCGCTAGATTATGGAACTCACTTCCCCCACACATTAGAACTACCCAGAATCTCCCTTCCTTTAAAACTTTACTCCACTCTCTTCTCTCTGGGAATGCTCCTGCTCTCACCCTTCCTGAAACCTTACACCTCTCCTTAACCTTTTTATACTCGGACTTAGCCACTGGATGTGTATATTTCTATTGTGTCCATATATGATGTACTACTTGCATATGAATTGTACAACTTATTGTAAATATCTAAAAATGCTGTACATGAGTTATTCTACTTTTGAATATTGTAAAAATGTGTTTCTGTTTGGAGTTTTCTGCTGGAGCTTTTCTCCCTGGACCTCCATTGAAAACGGGCACTTTTAGGCCCAATGGACTTTCTCGGTCAACAAACTACAATAAAATAAAATTAAATAAATTTGCCTATGCAAAAGTAAGAAAAAAATCTAGATCAACTCTACATCTGGTATAGTCTGTTTACTTTTGTATCACATCCCCCACCTCAACAACCCCAAATTACAGCATATTAACTTAAACATACTTTTGTCCAGTCTTTCTTCTCTATTTACATTGCAATACATACATTTCTTAAAGTTACTTTTTTCCCTTTCCTTTTAGTGTCCTTCAAACATTATATATGAAGTGTTACAGTATACGCAGTTCAGTCCCCCACACGTTTATCATAGTCAACAAAAGTCCAGTCTTTCCACTTTGTCTTGTAATGCCATATTTGACAAATGATTGATGCTTTATAATCGCACATTTATTCACTAATTTCAGTGTTGCAGGTGGTCTTCTCCTAACCCCACACTCTGGTTAAAGTCTAAAGTGTTTCTGATTCTTGCAGTCAACTGTGGTGCTTTTTTCTGTCGCTGAAGCATTTTCCTTTGGAGCATTGGAAAAGGCTTCAGTGACAAAGTCTCTTTATGACCTTTATTATCAGAATAATGAGAAGCAGAGTCCCCTTCTGTTTGTTGGCTCACTTTTTGTTGGATAAACTTTTGTATTAATTCCATAGACTGCTCTGCCTTAAAAATTTACTTAGATCCACTAAGAAAAATATTTTGAAGATAGCTGTATACAGTAGCTTGAATATCATACCTGCATCTCAACATTCCCTGATTGCTGGGATAAATTTGCTTCTCTTCTGCCTGGTGTACAATGAATAATCATTTTCCACAAACACTCTGCTGTCTCCATGTTTTAGTGAGCTGCCCTTCTGACATAGCTTTGTCAAAGATCAGCTCTTTCTACCTTTAGATTGCATCTTTGCTAAAACAGGTCTTGGCCACTTTCTCATGGCCAGGTTTGAAGCATACACACAATGTGTCCTTTCAGTTAACAAATCCTGCTGTGGCACACCAGTCTAGTCCAGTTACTTATTTATGCTTTCATAAAATGAGTACAGTGTATTCCTTCCAGTTTCTTTGGTACAGCAGAAAATCTTAGGTTATCACTGTGTGTTCTGTCTTCTAACCACCATTTTTTGAAACAGCACTTCTTGAGCAGTCTCATCCGCAGCCAGCCTTATTTTTTCATTTCAACCTCTGATTTTTACAGTTGTATCAATTCATCTGAATATTTTTTAAAGCTTCTTCAGTTTTTCCATATTTCTGTTATTTGTGTTGGTATACTCCTTCATTGTTTTGTTTAGTTTAATCAGCTCTGAGCACATCTGATTTATTTTTCTTCTAGATTACTGGAGGTCATGTCGTGCACTAAAGCTAGATCTTGAACTACTTTGAATATTCCCAATTGTTGTTTTCTCTTCACATTTTCTTGTTGATTTTCTTTCAGGCTCTCTAATTTTCTTATTTACCAGTATCCAGGCAGGCCTGTTTTACTTAATAGCCAGTAACCAAATTTACTAAAATTGGCAGAGTTACCAGCCCTCATCTATTGGTTTCTTTTTTTCACCACAGGAGAGATGAAATTAAGCTGTTGATCAGTGTTATAGGGCAAACTCTCTGCTGCTAAAGCATACACAGTCAGTGGCTATACTGCAAAGGGTCACATTGTGAACCGCCATGCAACCAACACCTGCACTGATAAAGGTCACTGAGATAAAACCAATACTATTAAGGCTGATACAGAGAACTTCCACTCTGCCAGGGCCATACAGCTTGTTCATACAGTATTAAGATCCAAGCAGGTAGCCCTGACTATGTTTATGTTCAAACCATTCTTGTATTGCCAAGAACAGAGTCAATGGCAAACTGTATGTGCACCACATTCTATTAATTGCAATGTCAAATCCTTTCTGACCAGCATATGTCCTACCAAGCACCACACAGTGAACACCCACCCCACCAAAGCCCATGCAGCCTTTCCATGCATTCAGTACTCCCTTTGTCATAGTTCATACAGCCATCCCCACACAGTAACAGTCACCCTGCCAAGGCAAATGTAGTAGTCATCCCATTCAGATGTCATCTAACCTGCTAAAGCCCGTACATGTAACACCTACGTTTACAAGGCCATGCGTTCAACACTTGCCGGGGGCCATGCATCCGAAAACTTTTTTTTCCAACTGCTCCTCACCCGGTCTGGCATAGTATTGTTCGTCTCTTTTACATGTAATCCCTACCTCACATGGCTAGTTCCTGACAATTCTCAAACCCAGCACTGTACTTAATCCTGTCTTCTCAACCACCATTAATGTGTGCTTCTGTATGTATTCTTAATATACCTTCACTTCTCAACTGTCCATAGATACTCACTTTGCTTTAATGTAATAATCTCTCTTCCCTATTTTATCCTTTGTTTTGTACTGTTTCTGTTGTATATAGAAATGTAGTCTTATATGCATATTGTCTCTTGAATGTCTGCTGCTGTAACCCATTGTACACTTTGTCTTTGCGATTACTTTCTCTGTAATTTACAAGTTCCTGTATTTATGTGAACTCTGAGTTTATAATTCTGTGGTGCCTTTCTCTTCACTTGTCTACTGTAAAGGGATTTTGCCCACTGGACTTTCCCGGTAAACAAATGCAAGTAAAAAAAAGTGTCTTGGCCCCATTTACTTCATTCCTCATCGAGTCCATTTTGAACATGTACTAGCTTCTGCTCTTTGTATCACATTGTAACTGATCTGAGCCTAGGCATTCTTCATCTTCTGCCCCACTCAGTCCATTTTTCTGTGATCTCAACCTCGTTGTGCACTTGTTTCTGACACACTCATTCCATTCCTCCCTGATCCTATTTTCAACATTCATTAGCTTCTTCCCAACTTACCCATTTCATCATTTTGTCAACCATCAGCATTCTTCATCCTGCTGTATTTACCCCATTTGTTACTGATCCCAACCTGATCACATACTGGGTCCTGCGGTACTTGCCCCGTTGTTCACGGACAACAGCACACTGCTGGTCCTGTCCCATCCATTCCTTCTGGATTTTAGTTACAACATGATAAACTCCTCCCCACGTACCCATTTTACTAACCCAGTTCCAGCTTGCTTTAGCAAACATACTTTGTTCCTCAATCCGTCTGAACTAGCTGTTACACAGTTAGCTATAAAAGCAGATGGATTTCAATGCCATTTTTTCATAACTACCAAAGACACAACAGACCACAGCTCCAAATCAGATGAGACAAGGAATACGATGCAAACTCCAATAATTAAACTTTATTCTGTTTCGGTTAAGCACTTAATTCTCCTACTTGAGACTTCCTCAGAACAAATACACTAAAAACCCAGCCCTTAAATACCCTTTTAATATGTACATATTTTTAAGTGTAATTTTGTTTTTAGTAATTAATTAATGAAGTATCATGTGACACTATTAGGAAAAGGGTATTTAAGGGCTGGGTTTTTATAGTGTATTTGTAGTTCTGAAGTTTTATTTCTTGTGGTGGCCATTTTTTCATGTCTGGCAACAGCTTCATTATCTTACCTTCACTTATGTTTAACATACAAGAGCCTGTCATTTTCAGCTTATGCAATTTGTTGTAGAATGTCTGTAATATCGGCTTCTGTTTTGTCAGTTGTTTTTGTTGATCATTTGTATTCAATTTCTCTCCACAGCTTTGGAAGAATGACAGAGATGAAGGCGTCCTCATTCTGGAAGACCACACTGAAAGGCGCTCGTTACGTTGTTGCACCAATGGTTGATCAGAGTGAGCTGGCATGGAGATTACTTAGCCGTCGTCATGGTGCCCAGCTGTGTTACACACCAATGTTGCATGCACAGGTCTTTGTGCGAGATGCTAACTATCGTCGGGAAAATTTATATAGTGAAGTTTGCAGTGAAGACAGGCCACTTATCGTGCAGGTGAGTTTAACTTGGATTGCATTTCATCTTTGAAGGTTGGCTGTGTGGCTTAGAGGACTTAAGATATTCATGTGCTTTCCCTCATGCTGTATTGTTGTCTGATGCTCAGTGACAAACCTTCCTTTCTATGGTAATCTGGAAGAAGGTCTGAGAGAGTCTCATTAAGGCTACAATGTGACACAGGCCTATCAATTTAAATGCTCATACGATGGTGTCTTGTCTGTCTGGATTCAACCTGTGGGTTATTGGATCTGACTGATCCAAGACCGTCCTTATTCCAAAGACTTAAGCCTGCCTAGCTCAGCATCTTCTACTCATAATCCACCACTCAACTAAGATTACCACTGATCTTGTTTGCCACCATTCCTGGACAGCAGCTTGGTTGTTAGATCAGTGGGGTGCATCTTTTATTATGAGGTTTTCAAGTGTAGTTTGGCTTTGTTTCCTTTTCCTTTACCCTAGTTTTTTGTATTTTACTAGTTGGTTGCGGGTATGTTTTTTTCTGATACGTAAGTAGTGTAGATTGTTAGGATTAGGTATGTTGTTCTTGTTAGTGGACTTTCCCGTCCACTGTGGTTAGAGTATTTTTGTGTTTGTCCTTGTTTGCTGTGACATAGGTGTTAGGTTTCCTTTTGATTGTAGTATGAGGAAGGGTTTTAACTGTGTGTCATGCGATCACAAGCTCCCTTCTCAAGATGTTGATGGTAGGTGTGCATGTTGTACTGGAGCCACTCACCTCAAGTTGCCATGTTCTATTTGCAAGGGCTTTGGCACTTGAGCTACTAATGAGAGAAGGGCCAAATAGGCCCTGACAGGACTTTTGCTGGCTGGAAACTCCTCCTCTTCCAGTAAGGGGGTGATAAGGGTGACTCATTTCATAAATATGGCTCTGAAGACCCCAAAGGGGGATTGAAAATGATGGTCTCCCTCTTCTTCTCGTCCATTAGATCCAAAGGTCTCAAGACCCTCTGCCCAACACCTCAGACCTGTTTGCCTTCAGTGCTGACAGCAGGTAAGTTTCCATCTCCTGCTCCGAGTGTCCTGAGTCCTTTCTTGTTAAAGTGATTGCCTTGGGTGGGATTCCCCCCCCCCTCCTTCAGTTCCATGAGAGTTCTCACCAGAGTTGTACCTGTCTTGACCACAGATTGGAGCTTTTCTGGTTTGAATCCGGTTGGTGGAGCCATCATCCACCAGGTGTGCCTCCAAGCCTCCATCAGTGGCTTCATCAGCTTGGTTTTCCCATTTGGTCAGGAGTTTAAGACCTGCTGACTTGGAGCAGTTGATGCAGGCCTTTTTATAGGCCGATATACAGTTCTCACTTAACAGTTTGGCTTTGTGTCCCCAACCTGAGGCTTCGACTCCATCATGTTGGCTGTATGGTTCCAAGGTCATTGGAGGCTGTTGTCTTTCCTCTCGTAAGGTTGATGGCTAAGCCAGTTTTTGCTCCTACCCCCCCCTTATTTTCTTTGACTCTGGCAGCTTCGGAGATGAGTGGACCTCGGAGCCAACCTGTCAAGATTGGAGTTTCCAGATGGTTCTTTCCAGGCTTGGGATCATCCCTCCCACTTTGTGATGCTGCTCTTGATAATTCAGCTGTGGTTTGAGCTTTGGGGCATGTTAGAGTGGCTCTGGAGTCTGGTGTGTCCTTTGTATCTTCGGATCCTAGGTGTCCAGGTATCCATCTTCAGTTTCTGCCTTTGACATCATGGAGAGGATCTTCTTGTCAGGAGAAGGAGTGATCAGCTGCAACGTATATTCCTCCATCTTTGAAGTCTGCGTTTGCGGACACACTGCAGTCTGCTCTGGGACAACCCACCTAAGGTTGCCTCCAGTGTGCCCCATGCCTGTTCCACCCCTCTCCTGGATTCTCCCATGCAGGAAGTGGTGTAAGAGGAGGCAATTGGGATTCTCTTGAAAAATCACTCATCAAGAATACTGGCCTCTGTGAAGGAGAGGCATTTGATAAATCCCCCCAAGATGATGCCTCCTTGGGTGAGCATTTGGAGCTTCTTCTCCAGTGTGTGTGTGTGTGTGTGTGTGTGTGTGTGTGTGTGTGTGTGTGTGTGTGTGTGTGTGTGGGTAGGACTGCTGAAGCCCCGTCTCTGGAGGAGTCAGTATTTTTTTAGGTCTTTGGTGTGGGCCCATCCACAGCTTGGGTGGTTCCCCTTCCAGATGCCCTTATTGACCCAGTGACCTGGGTGGTATGGAAGGAGTCCGATATGTTGGAACTGATTCCTAAGAAACGGGACAAGATTCTCATTCCTCAAAAGACCTTGCAACACTGGAGTACTGGAGTAAGGATCTTGCTATTGATGCATCTGTAGTGGTGGTAGCCACTAAGAAGGACATATCAGAAGAGATTTCCTTGTTTCCCTCCTATACCTCAGCCACATTCCCACTGAGGGTGTTAAACTGTCTTGCTCACTTCACATGACTTCAGTGCGACATTGTGTTGGAAAGGTCAAGGTTAGTTAAGATGTAGCAGACTCTGGAATCTCAGAAGACTCTGGAGATTTGGTTGTCCACTTCACAGTCTAATGCCAACTTGTCCATGTGTCTGTTGTCTAATGCAGCTAATGGCATGTCACAAGCTACTGGTGCTGGCATTGCCATGTGCAGCATGCTTGGATGAGATTATGTAATTTTGCAGACTACTTCAAGGCATCATGTAATATCTCCTCTATGACAGATCTTCACTTTTTGGGCTTAAGGTTTAGGACAGTTGACCAGGAGTGAGCAGGACTGTCTACCATTGGAGTACATTTTGCTACCCGTGGATGGATCTTCTCTCAGAACCAGAATGGAGCAAAACATTTTTCTTTTTTGTTAGGAAAGCACAGCAGCCTTTTCAGGAAGCTCCTTTTGAAGGCCCCCCCCCCACGTTGAGGGGGATAATCACAATGGGCACTGACCACATGGCAGGTGCATTCTGCAGAACCAGGGCTTCAGTGGAGCCTTTGACTTTCCAGCTCTGGAGGTAGTCGGGGGTCATTTGGCTGTATACTCAGAACCTTGGGAGGCCTTCATCTCTGATGCATGGATGTTGAGAGTCATATCCAGAGGCTATACAGTTTCATTTTTGGAAACTTCAAACTTAAATCCCAAACATCTTCCAGACCCTCCACCCCATCAGAGAAGGGATGCAGCCATTGAGGTTCAGAAACTCTTAGTAAATTTAATCATCCAAAAGGTCCAACCTGACCAACATGGATCTGAGGTCTCTTCAAGGTTTTTTTTTGGTTCTAAAGAGCAAGGACTTTTTGGGTTTCAGCAGGTTGATTAATTTTGTAAAACAGATCAAGTTTTGGATGGAAATGGTACAGTCCATTCTGCCTCTTTTGAGGAAGGACAACTAGATGTACTCTATCAACCTCAGTTACGCATACAATATAAGATAGCGAGGCATTCTAGGATCTTCTTATGCTTCTGGCTGGGGGGCCAGTTATTAGTTCAGAGTGCTGTATTTTTGGTCTCACCACAGCCCCCATGGGTTTTCTCCAAGTGTTTGTCAGTCGTGGCAGCCTGGCTCAGGCTGCAGGGGTTCTGGTTCTTCCCTTACCTGGATGATTGTTTTCTAACCACCTACACAAGGGCATCCTTTGTCAGAGCCAGGGACACCTTACTTCAACTGTGCAGTTCCTTGGGGATCATGGTCAGCAATCAGAAATCCAGTCTGTCTATCCTCTTCAGATGCTAGAGTTCATAGGTTGTCACTTGCACACAGTTTCTTAGATCGCAAGACTTCCAGTTTCCAGCATATTGACCCTGCATTGTTTAATCATTTCCTTGTTCTCTTATCAAGCCTCCAGCTTCCCCTTGTTCTCAAGATCTTAGGACACATGGCAGCCACTATCTGCTTGGTTCCCCCTAGCAAGGTACTACATGTGGTCCTACTTTGACCCATCTGATGGAGCTCCTCATTATGTTCGCAAATATATGTTGAGATTAGATCAGGAGGTGATGGTTGGAGTCTCTCTTGGTGTCCACTGAGAGATTTTGTCCTCTCCCCCACAGGCATGATCCCATTATACACCTCTGTTCTTTGGTGAGGGGGTGACATTTTGAAAGGAGAACTTTTTAGGGGTCCTGGTCCACTACCAAGGCAAATCTTCACATTAGGCTTTTTTTGATTTTCTTGTCTCAAGTGTTGCCTTGTTTCTGGTTGTTGGGTTTCATGTCACCCAGAAAGGGGATATGCCAGTGCGGGAGACAGATTCCCCGTAAAGATCATCACGAGCAGTGTTTATTCTGTTTGTTTAGGTGCTTCCCACGACCATATGACTTGTGAGATTTGTCATGCTTTCATCCCTAAGACGTTGTGGAGTTGTCTTTCTTCCCTTCTGATTTACTTAGAGAAGCAACGACTTAAACTGTTGGCTAAGGATACCGTGGAAGTATCTTCTTGGCCTGAGTGTTGGCTGTCTGCGAAGAAAAAGGACAGGTAAGCTCAGTCTGATTCTTTGGCTGTACTGCCTCCACCGGACGTCTCTCTTGAGGCTGGTGAAAGCCAGGACGATCGTCCGGATTCTTTCTTGGATTCCTCTGCCATGACTGCTTTGGAGGCCGACGTGGACCTGATGCCACATATGTCCATGGAGGTTTTGCAGACATCCACTTCAGATGTACAGGGGGAGCTGCTGCTGGTTGTTACTATGGGGCCTAGGGGTGTTCCTCAAAGTTTAGTGAGGGAAGAGGTTTTGATTACCATTGAGTGTCGTCAGGGGGTCAGTGCCTCCAAACCTTTTCAAGCAGAAAACTAAACATATTTTGCCTGCTGCAAAAGATCCTCAGAATGAATGAACCTTATAGCTCTTAAGCCTCCACAGGGAGGGTCTGTTCTGTTCTGCTCCTCCCTGGTCTTCTGCCTCTCTTAGGAGACTTAGGGAGTAGGATTCTTCTGAGGAGACCCAGTGAGTAGGATTCTTTTGAGGAGGAGGATGCTGATTCTGATGAAGAGTTCCTTGCATATTCCTTCACCACTTGACTATGTTCTGAAGAAAGAAGAGTCTATCAGCCCTGACTCTCCTTTTCAGAAGAATTTTTCAAATGGGACTGTGCTCAGGTGTCTGATGCTCAGAAGAGGTACTATGAGCAAGTGTTTGAGGACTGCAAGTTTCTTTAAAGTGTCCCTCTGCTGACCCCTCAGTGGTGTCAGTTGCTTCTGATAAGCCCTCCAAATTTCTGCCTTCCACTAAGTTGCTTCCAACTGATAAGGATAATAGAACCATGGAGATGCTGGGTAAGACAGGTGTGTACTTCAGCTACCCTAGGTTTTAGAGCTATTAACTGTCAGACAGATATGACTAGATATCTTCTAACTCTTCTCTGTCAAGCCTGTCAGGCTGTTTCAGATATCCCTGTTTCTATGGGCAAAACTTCTGCTCTTGCTTTGCTAGGGACTCCTTCCCAAGTCGTTCGCCATTCTATTAAATGTAGCTATGATGAAGCTGATGCTTCATCTAGGGCTGCTACTTATGGATCTGTTTTGGGGAGGTATTCCTGGCTCAGACTTCAGCCGTTGCTTGATAATATCAAGGCTAATCTGATGGATGCTTCTCTGGATAATAAGCATTTGTTTGGTGCTGCTGTTGTAGAGTTGTTTAAGTCCCTGTTCCCTACAAGAAAAGGACCAGGCGTTGCACGAGTTGAAACATATTTTTGTTTCTCCTGTGCCCAAGTTTCTGAGGAATTATCCTAATAAGCCTGCTTTTGTCTGTAGGCAGTTTCACACTCCCCCAAAGGTAAACATGGTGGTAGAATGGCTCCCTCTGCTAAGGCTACCCAAACTCCTCCTACTCTGAAGCCTCCTTTTCCTGACTAACCTGGTACTGTCTGACTATCCTTGCCATGTTCTTGTCAGTCATGTTCCTCTTTCTCTACATCTCTCTGCCCATTCCTGTTTGGCTAAAGATCACCCAAGACTCCTGATTTCTTTCCATTATTCGCCAGGGTTATTACATAGTTTAGGAAACCTCTTCCCCTTTTTCTGGGCATTCCTCAGCCTCCTCGTGAACAATTGCCCTTTTTTCCCCAGAGGTGCTTCAGGACCTGTTGACCCAGGGAACTATTCAGGAAGTTCCAGTTCCTCAAAAGGGGAAGGGGTTTTATTTCAGAATGTTCTTGGTCCCCAGGAAAGAAGGCAGCTGCAGACCCATTATGTTTCTTTCTCAGCTAAACACCTTTTTGAAAGTCCCTTCTTTTTAGATGCTGTCCCTTCTAACCTTGTTTCGTCTGCTACTTCCTTAGGCCTTTTTAGCTTCCTTGGATCTCAAGGATGCTTATCTACACATTCCTATTCATCCCCTTTTCAGGATGTTTTTACATTTCTCTGTTGCTTCCTGGCATTTTCATTTCTTTGCTTTGCCCCTTGACCTCTCTGTTGCCTCAAGGGTCTTCACCAAATTCCTCACTCCTGTGATTGCTTTATGCAGGTTAAAGGGGATACAGGTCTTTCCCTACCTGGACATCCTACTTTTTCAAGTCTCCTCTCCAGAGATCTTACTTCAGCATCTAC
The DNA here is from genome assembly GCF_019279795.1 of Protopterus annectens. Taxonomy (NCBI): domain Eukaryota; kingdom Metazoa; phylum Chordata; order Ceratodontiformes; family Protopteridae; genus Protopterus; species Protopterus annectens. The sequence goes on along the minus strand of NC_056733.1, from coordinate 232,908,825 downwards.
ACTTTGCTATTTCTCTCCTACAAAGCCCTGGGGTTTACTATAAATTTCAAGACGTCTTTCCTGACTCTCTCTCAGGATCATGTTTTTCGGGGATGCAGGATCCAGACTGTTCCAATGCTGGCATCCCTGCCTTCTTCCAAGGCCTTAACTCTCATCGCTTTCTTTCAATCTCTTCTTCGTCTGGCTTCAGTAACATCCAGAGAATTTTTGAGGACTCATGGGATCCACCATTCCTATGCTCCCTCTAGCCAAGCCCCATATGAGAAAACTTAGCTGGTTTCTAAAGTCAGTTTGGCTTCAACATTCTCATCCTTTAGATTTTCTAGTCCCTCTTCTTTCATGCCTCAAGCTAGAACTTCAGTGGTGGATTCATCAGTTGTCCCCCAACCCATGGCTTCATTTTAAACCTCCACTTCCCTGTCAGGAACTTTTCACAGATGCCTTGGACGTGGGATGGGGGGGGGGCCTCCTTCGGCCCTCTGAAGGTGCAGGGCCTTTATTTGCTTCAACAAAAGAAGGACCACATCAGTGTCAAAGAGATGAGAGCTCTTTTGCTGACTGGTTCAGGCTTTTCATTTTCTTTTCCTTCCAGGGCCCCTCAAGATTCTCTCAGACAATACTACAGTGATGTGGTATGTCAACAATCAAGGGGGGACAAGGTCTGATCTCCTGTACAGATTAGCCTTCAGGTTTGGTAGTTAGCTATCCGGTATCAGGTGACCCTTCAGGCAGTTTTCATTCCCTCAGATAAGAACATAGTGGCAGATTCTCTGAGCAGATCCGTAACACAATCCCATGAGTAGATGTTTCACAAGATGTGTTTCTGGATATTGTCCACCAGTGAGATATTCCACAAGTAGATATATTTGCCTTCCTTCTGAACAGACAGCTTCCTCTATTTTGTGCCATAACCCCATGCTCTCTGGCCTGGAAGGTGGATGCCCTCTCTTTTTCTTGCAAGGAGATGTTTTGTTATGCCTTCCCCTCTCCCTCTTCTCATTCTGAAAGTCCAGTTCAAATAAAACAGGATACTCCCAATATCTTGCTGGTGACTCCCTTTCGGTCCAGATATTATTGGTTCCCTCTTCTGCATCTTGCCAAGGACAGTCATCACAAGTTACCTTGCAGGGTGGACCTACTTAAACAAGACTAGATATTTCTCATCATCCTTATCTGTCCACTCTTCAACTGACATTGTGGGTGATAAGGTTTTTTTACCCTGTATAGACAAACTTCTTTTTTTCTGAGGATGTGCTTGTGTCCTGCAGGTCCAGGATGCCCACTACTAGGAAGGTCTTGCTTATCCAAATGGAAGAGATTTTTTGCTTGGTGTCTTTCTTGTAACCTGGATCCACTTACTGTGATGTTCCTTTAGTTCTCTTATTTGTGTAAATTGAGCAGTGCTAAGATGGCATATTCTTCTGTTAAGGCCCACATATCGGATATCTCTGCTTGTCTGCCTTTGACTTTCCCTTTAGCCTCTAGATTTGAGGTCAAACAGTTTCTTAAAGTCGTCCTTCACATTAGGCCTTTTAGAAAGCTTGTTCTCCCTTCCTAGGGCCTTTTAATTTTGTTTTAGAAAAATTGAATTGTACTCCTTTTGAGCCTGCAGCTTCACTTTCCTTACAGCATTGTTCTTGGAAGATTGTCCTTCTTTTTGCCCTTATTTCTGTCAGATGGGTGACTTGGCTGCAAGCCCTTATGGCTGTTCCTCCTTTTTTAGTTTTCCATAAGAACAGGATGTCCCTTCGTATAATTCTTTTTTTGTACTCCAAGTGGTTGAATTGTCCTTTAATCAGTCTTCATTTGCCCACTTTTCTCCTTTCTCTGCAGTCTGCTGGTAAGAAGATTTTGCACACCTTGAATTTGCATAGACAACTCTAATTGAGTCTTTAGATGTTATGTTGTCCTATCTCGCCTTCATTCTTGCTGGTTGGGTTTGGAACTGAGCATCAGTTCCGACTCGGCCTAATACTAAAGCTCCAAGAGCTTCCACTGGCTCAAGGCTGTACCCTATCCCATCATGTTTAGGGAAGATCACCCAAATCTCGTTTGCCGCTAAACTAAATTGGGTGCTTTTCACTAGGCTCAGGCTAAGTGAAATGCTTTTTTGGATAAGTTGTATGTATGTATGTGTGTACATATATATATATATATATATATATATATATGTGTATATATATATATATATATATATATATATATATATGTGTATATATATATATATATATATATATATATATATATAGTTGTGAGTTGCTAATTTACAGTGTTTTTAGGTTTCAGTGTGGTGAATTCCTAAGCTTTCTTGCTTGTCGTGTTTGTTGTGATTGGCTGCAGCTTTTCACTAGGCCTACAACAACTCCCTGTCTCGTCTTTAAAACTTTAAAGGACCCGTTTAAGTTAGAGGGATCATCTTTCCTTCCTTCTACCCCTTCCTGAGAGGTTTTGTTGTTTAACTTTGAGACATCTTCTCTGGCAAGAGGGAATCGTTGTTTTAGTTAGAGACCTCTCTCCCCTATTTGAGTGTTTTTTTAAGAGTAGAAGTTATATAGTTACCTGTTGTTTAGTGTGGTGTTTCAGGAACTGGCTAGGAGTCAATATGGAGCCAGTCCTCAACTTGGAGTCGGTCTCCTCACACATTTGTGCCACTACAAATTGGATATTCGGTCAAGGTCTAGAGCCTCTTGGTTCCACCGTATTGTGAAATATCCTTTTGTAAGACCTCCCTAGGGTTTTAAGTAGCTTGTGACTCTGTCTCACAAGTTGAATCTAGATGGAAAAGATATTGGATATGAAAGTTATATACTTATAATGGAGATATCTCTGTGTTGTCTTTTTTCCTTTGGTTCAACCTTCCTTCCCTCCCGCCCCCACTATTGTGGCGAGTTTCTTGATCATGGGACATCTGAGTCAGGGAGGGTGATTTTCCTCCTTTTTTGGGGTCCTTAGTGTTTTGTTGTTTGGGACTGAGTGATGTAAGCTGGGGCAGAGAGGGACAAACTTGATCTGAAGTAATCTTAGTTGAGCAGGGGATTATGGGTAGAGGAGGCAGAGCTTGGCAGGCTGAAGTCTTTGGAATATGACTGGTCTCAGATCTGATAACCCACAGGTTGGACTAGACGGAAAGAGACAACACAGATCTGTCATTGTGGTAAGTACATATCTTTTTGTTTATTATGTACTGAATAAGTCTGTTGTTATTGTATATAAACTTGTAGGCTTATTGAGCAGGGCATAACTTCAATAATTGCTCTAGTTAAAGCAGAAGTCAGTGGGATAGGTTCATTTTCCTACAGAACTCCTTATTTATTTTGGAGCTTAATGTTGGTAGCTGCTAAAACAGTTCTCTTTTTTCAAAGGAGAGAATATGGAGCCTGTTGCTTTGGCTGTGCCCTTGTGTTCCTGTGGTGACAGCTCCACTGTGTTTTCAAATTTAAGGGATTTTAATGTATGCCACATATATGTTCTCTACAGGTACAGTAGTCATGACCTTGAAACAACTTAAAAGCAAACATAATGATAGCTGCCACGTTCATCAAAGCTTCAATGCATGGTAAAGTAAAAAAAAGCTGTTGTGCCTCAGCAAAAACCTACAAAGGGCTAACCATTGCACAAAATGTAAGGGGTCAAATAGAAAAAAAGTGCTACTTTAGTGTCAGTAGTGGCTCCCAGAGAGGTTTCAACATCGTAGGGCTCTTAAATCTTTGTATGATTTCACCCATTCTGGGGCCAAGCAGAATGTAGTATTCTTCCCTCCTACCACATTCAGTCATTCATTACCAGCTGCAATAAGTCTTCACTCATCCTATGACAAATCTCCAAATGGTATTTAGCCACCCTACCACAAGGCATTGTGTAGTTTTCACATGTCTCACTACCACAAACAGTGTGATTTTATATTCTGGGGCAGCTCCCAATGTGTTATTCGTCTATCCTGCCACCAACTGGAAAGAACTTATCTTTCCAATGACAGCACTAGGTCAACTCTAATACATAAATGCGTTGTGGTTTTTCACTGCCTGTCTTGCCACAGACCATAGTGTGGCATTTATCCATTGTATTACTAACAATGACATTGTGTGCACACATCCTCACCAGCAGCTATCCTATGATTTGCACCCATCTTTTGACTAGTCATAGTGCAGTATTCACGTCCCTTACTATCAGCTACAGTGTGGTCTTCACTCATAGTTCATAGTTCAGTACTAGGCTAACTGTTCTTGCGAGCCATTTCAAGCCTAGCCAGTTATCCCCTGTGAGACTCAAACACTGCACCCTGTGTTTGCAAGGCAAACACCTTAACCATCAGGCCACCCTCCTAACATTTTGTCTTTCTCCTTTGCAGGGTATTTTGTGGTTAGTACAGTTTGAATCGGCTAAGTTCATAATTCCCTGGCTTTTGAATTGCATTTTCTTTGAAATTTCTGTTTTCCTTGAGTTGAAGCAGTCTCAGATATCCAGTAGAAGTGGATCTGTCATTTACAACTCAAAGGACTAAGGCTGGAAGCATTCTGACTGCTTGGCAATCCACACCTTCAGGGTTGATTTAGTACAGCCTTGTATACCGTAATGCAGTGCACTGTTCTGTAGAGCTTCACTGCTGCTTAAATTGTTAGGACACTGTTGTAAATGGCATCAGGCTTCATCCTTTATTGTTGTGAAAAATTAGGGTGTGAGTTAACCATTTCCTTGTGTAATTTATTCTAAAGCATGTTGCTGTAGTGTGCGCTTTTTGATCATTTTATTTTGGAAAATGTTAATTTGTCATATTTCAGAACTTTTTTTTTGCTTTAGGTCTATATCTGCCATAATGTGTCTAGCACTTTTCATTTGTATGTTTTATTAATTCATTTTTTACTGATTTGATGCATGTAAGTGTTTTTTTTTTGCTTGGTAATTGTTCCTGGTTTAGGTAAATATGTGTGTTCTTTTGTAGTCTTTTTTTATTCAAGACAGATTCTGGCTTTCATGGGTATCCCTGTGTAGAAAACATCCACAGTGTTGGCACCGATGGTGTTTTATGTGCTTGCAGGCACTTCACATCACCCTGAAGTGTGATATTTGTGTGGAGTTTTCCATGCTTGCCCTTAAGTATAGAAAGCTAGGCTGCAGTTTCAGTCACTTTAAGCAGTCTTTGGCTGCTCAACCTTCTTAATATCAGCTTTCAGAAAAGTCTGCTATTTGGGGTTTTAGAATGACTTTTTCCTTGGCCTCAAAAGCCCAAGGCTGTTCATTACTTGAAGCCTGAAATTGTTAAAAAGGCTTTGCATGTCTTCTCACAGTTCTGTGGTGGCTCTTCAAGTTACAAAACTTGACAAAGAATGTACCTTTTCAGGTTGTGGAGAAATCTACTTCTCCTGTTACCATTAGAGACAGGGAGCAGTGTGCATCCCTTGCTATTATTCTGGCTTCTTTTCTCAGTGACTGTAGCTATGAAGTCATATTTGAACATAGAAGCTCAAATTATTGTTGAACACTTGATGTAGATGGCAAGAATGCTGAGGTGTAACCTAACTTCCGTGGTCTTTGATTTCAGTTATGGGAAGTTTGCATTGCCTTTTTTGCAGCTCAGCTTTTCTTTCCCATACAGATTCTTAGTTGCAGTTATCGATCATTTTGACAACCTTACATCCCATGCTAGGACACAGAAATTTCATTGTTTGTGACCACCTTTTTGGCGCTGTCTCAGAGATGGATTGTTTCAATAGATACATTGCCAGTGTTGATGCATCAATCCCTGTTGACTACCGAGATGCTGGTGTTGATCTCATCACAGAAAACTTCACTGCCGATGTTGATGCCTTTGCTTTATTTGTTGTCACTCCTCCAGTGTCAACATTCTGTGCTGCAGACACTGGTTTGGGCTTTGGTATTGAGATTTTGGTGTTGATGTCACCTATGTTCTTGGTGTCAGGCACTGCTATCTTGACTGCTGGGGCCTTGCCTGAGTGGTTCCTGTGGACATGACCTTGTCAGTACTGACATCTGTAACAAATCACCACCGTTCTGCCCTTTATCATACCCCTTCAGCACATCTAGTATTAGTGCCAACCTTCATGACTCCTCCACAAAATTTTTTTATTGCTCATCAGCAGGCGTCCATGCTTCTTATGCAGGATGGTAGGACCAAGGCTTTGCAGCAGTTCTTGCACTTCGGCTCCTAGGAGAGGGCCTGCCTTTTGTTTAGATTCACCTCCACTTGAGGTGCATAGGGAAGAATTATGCAAGTGCGCCATTTCTTTCATGAAGTCCCCACAGCTGATAGATACTGAACAGGGCACCATTTCCCCTGTCCACCCCCCTCCACTGATGACCCCAATTCTGGATTATCCTGGAAATGATGCATCTGAGAAGGGACTTGTTAACTGACCCTGTTTCCTCCTCAGAGTAGATGCTGTAGGAGGCTTTTAGGTACTCCCAGCAGTCGTTAAGGTTGATTTACTCAATTGCAGGCATTCACTGGGTTGCTAAAAAGGCTAGATGGGAGACTACAGGTAAGATGGTCCCATTTCTAAAAAGCTAGATCTTATGTGCCATCTCAGGGATTGGCTTGAGACTTCCAAAGCAGTTACTTTATTGTCAATAGTGGCTCCCAGATACGTTTCTGAAGTCCATCCTCGAGGTAAAGGAGTCTAATGTAGTTGAAAAATTTGGCAAGCAGATTTATGCAACCTGTACATCTTTTCTGGAGTTCAACTGTTGTGTGTTATTCATCCATGAGAAATTTCAGATGACATGATCCATACCATTGACCAGGTTACTGATAGATCATGAAGAATCTGAAATTCCATTTAGCAGCAGTGTCTGCAATAGCTAACCTCTCCATATGATTTGCCTGTAGTATCACCAAAGGCTCTGTCAGAGCTGTAGCATTCGGCATTGCTGTTTGCCAGCACACCTGTCTGTAGAAGGCTAAAGACGAGGGATGCTTTACTTGTAATAACAGAGTTCTCTCCTTGAGGACTTCTGCCGTATATAGGAGGTGTAGAGATTGCAACCTTTGAGCATTAGAAACTGAAAAGGTTGCAGCTAAGATTTTGCTCTTTCAGGGTTATTCCCAGACACTGAAATAATGCAGCAACAGCTTACTATTTTCTCAAGCTGTTGGGTCTTGTAACAGCAGCCGCAGCCATAGCCATGATACCATATGTGAGGTTTCTACATGTGATTTGTCTAGTGAGCCGTTCATGTCCAGTGGTCTTAGAATGTGGACCCATTGGAGCATCAAGTCCAGATATGTCTGGCCTGCAAGTGACTTTTGTCATAGTGGATGGATGCCAACTGTCTTCTTCGATGATTCCTAGTCTTCTTCTTCCATAATGGCATTCAAATATGACTCATTGTCTCTGGAGTAGGGTTGGGATATTACAACATGCAGATGGTTAAGGGTATCTAGATGTCATTTTAGCTTTTTCCTAGTCTTCTTCTTCCATAATGGCATTCAAATATGACTCATTGTCTCTGGAGTAGGGTTGGGATATTACAACATGCAGATGGTTAAGGGTATCTAGATGTCATTTTAGCTTTTGTTGCACATAAGATCATAGGAAGTTACTAGGCTAATGGCCCTAGGGCCCTTTTAAGCCTAGCCAAGTTTTACTCATTTCCACGGTCAGCACCTATCACCCCTGTCCAAGAGGGACACAGGTGGAACCCCCAGGGTGAATTTATGGTTACTCATCCAATTGTCCAGATTGTGTTTGAAGAGGGTCAATGAGGTGCTCTGCTTGACATGAAGTGGGAGTCTGTTCCAAAGGTGTGGTAACCTCTGAGAGACGAATTCTCCCTCCACCAGATTCTATTAATGTCACATACCAGGTTAAGCCCTTTAGAGTGAGTAACCCTTGTACCATTTGACTTAAGGATATGCAGCATTTCCAATAAAGCAGGGTCAAAGATTTTCTTGTATGCAAGGCAGAGATCACCTCTGATTAGTCTGTATGAAACAGAATAAAGTGACAGTGGTTTCAGATGATCCTTATAGGAGAGATGCTGAAGACCTTGAATTATCCTTGTGAGGAATCTTTGTGGTCTCTAGTTGTAGCAGGTGCTTGGAAAGGTAAAGGACATTGTACTCAATTATTGCCCTGATGAGGGACGAACTCAGGGAGGTTATAACTTATTTTTTCTGGAGGCAATGCCGTTACTTGTGAGATGAGGAATATAGAATGCCCTTCTTACCACTGTGTAGACATGGTGTTCAAAGGTAAGGTTGCTGTCCACCTGTGTGCCCAGGTCTCTCACCACTGAGTGTGTACTTGGGGAGTTGTTATTGATGTGGTAGTTAGCCAGAACATCTCTCTCACATTTGTTTGTGTAAAACTCTTGTAGGATGTTGACATAGTTTGCAGATTCTATGACCACTCCCAGTTTGCAGTCATCAGCAAACTTGATCAGCCACAGACCTTTAATTTTAGCTTGTACGCAGAAACAGATTCCAAACAGTAGAGGTCCCAGGACTGATCCCTGTGGAACACCAGTGGTTACAGGTCTGCTTTTGGAGGTGGATTCCCCTATTTTAACTGTATGGGTTCTATCAGTGAGCCAGTTAGCTTTCCATCTAATGATACAAGGGTTGATATCTAGCTGGGTGAGTTTGTCAATAATGCCTGAATGGGGGATAGTATCAAAAGCCTTGGCTAAGTCTAGGCAAGCTGTATGCACAGATTTCCCCTCGTCATGGGACTTGATGACTGTCTTGATGAAGTCCACCAGGTTTAACAGGCATGATTGCCCTCTAACAAAGCCTAATTGAGTAGGGTCAAGTGTTTGAAGATTGCCTATATTGTTTTTTCCCCAAACATGTTTATTAAATTTACACGTATGACAAAGGCAATCTTATATTTATATAAATGACAAACATACATAATGATATCAATTTAGTTGCAAACCATTTACATCACAGACACCATTGAAACAACTGTAGTTGTAAACATTATACATCACTTAGAAACCATCCAGTCGTTGTCAGTTAAGCATTGTGTGTCTCGTTCAAATCCTGCCTCTTAAACCTCGTTCCTGCTCTGCATATATTGTTCCCATGTTTTCCTATGTAATTTGCTCCTTCCCTTTTCTAAAGATCTTCTAAAGATCCCAATTCCAGTTGTTTTCTCTCTGTTACTATATTCGCTACTTCTAGTAAAGTTGGTCTAGACTTTGATTTCCATTTTTTAGTAATTGCTTTTTTTGGCAGCCACCCTAATTAGACTCAGCAAGGCTTTACTATGTGTAAGCAATTTTAATTCTGTAGCATAACTAAAAAAAAAAAATAGTCTCCCCAGTCAGTCCAACCTGCTCAACCACACATCTCTGATAGAGTGGTCTGCAGGGAATCCCAAAAGTCCACCAGCTCATTACACTCGCAAAAATGTGTTCCCACCTACCTCTTTCTTGCCTGTCGCACCTCCAACATTTGCTATCCACCTGAGGAAAAATTCTTGAAGTCTGCTTGGGGTATAAAAATACCTATGTAAACACTTCTAGGCAAAGATCCTAAATATTCTGGACTTTGTTGCCTATTTGGGAGATATACATATATCCCCCCATTGTCACTTTGTGAATTGCGTATCTAATCTCTCTTCCCAATCCTTTCTAATCTTCTGTGATTCTTATAATTATCGTGCAATATTTTATACGCTTTATTAATTATTCCATTTTTAATGGCAGCTTCTGTTCTAGATTCTATTAAAAACTCTACCAGTTCTGGTCTTTCATTTAGGAGCCCCCCTGTTTCTTTCTCTTTGCCTATACTCTGATGTCAGTCCTTGATGGGGAAGGCAGTCTCTAACCTGCAGTCCAAATACATTCTTGGCCTCTTCCCATTTTATTACCTTTCCCTTTTTTTGTTATTTGCTCCCAATACCTTGGTTCCATTGCCAGTTTTCCCCAATAAATTCCAGCCCCTTCTTGCCTATTATCTGTATCCCTGATGGCAGTCATCCCTATCGGCAATATCTCTTTTTTCCATTCTCTTGCTGGTTTGGTTCTTAGAATACTCCCTGCTATTTTATGAATATAATACTTAGTATGATTTTGGTTGTTCTCCTTAAGAGTCTGCATCCAAAATCCCAATTTCTCCTTATTTCTTAAGCTTCCTCCTTGTGTCAGTATCATTCTTTTCCACTTTGAATTATAGTTTTCTATTTGTGCTATATGTAAGAACCTTGACTGTGTTGCTGTAAAATACCCCCTCAGATTAGGTAATCTTAGTTCGCCTTGTGCTGTTGGTAGAATCAGTTTATCCCACTTGACCTAATTGCTATCCACAACTTCTCCTCCATTTGATAAAAATGCACCTGACCTGTGTATAAGACTAAAGGGACTAAAAACATTTTAATGGCTTGTATCGTAGTATCCATATAACAAAACTTCCAGTTTCACAATGTTTGTATTATCTTCTGTTTAATCTCTTCCCACATATCCTTAGCTGCCACCACATAGTCCTTTCTAATCCATAATCCTAAATACTTTATTTTGTTATGTCCCCATAAATATGGATATTATTGGACCAATTCATGTGTGGGTACATACTTTACCGCTATTCTCTTTGTTTTAGCTTTATTATTTTTGTATCCCTGGAAGATTTGAAACTTAAAATGTTCTACAACACTGTAATGATCCTTTCTGGTTTTGTCATGTATAAGGTAATATCATCTGCAAATAGAGCCAGCTATTCCTGACTACCATACCAATTATATCCTTGAAATTCTGAGTCTCTTATTTTCTTTGCCAGTGGTTTTAAATATAATGCAAACAACAAAGGGGAAAGAGGACAACCCTGCCTCGTTCTTCTACTCAAACAGAAATTATCGGAGAGGAACCCACCCAGTTTAATTCGCACCTCCGACCACTCATATATTCTTCTAATTAACATTATAACTGTGTCAGGGAAAGCGAATGCTTCCATTGCCTTGCTTATGAAGTCCCAGTCTACTCTGTCAAATGCTTTCTCTGCATCAAGACCCACCAATAAAAATGGTACTTTTACATTCTGCTTCCCTTTGGATCATCAGTGTTCTGTTAATATTGTCAAATGTTTGCCTCCACTCCACAAAATCACACTGATCCATATCTATCAAGTTTGGTAATACTTTTGCCATTCTTTTAGCCATTATAGACATAAGCACTTTATAATCATGAGTTAGTATTGAAATGAGCCTGTATGAAGCTAGATCCGATGGATCTTTACCCTCTTTAGGTATTACCGTTACCACCGCCTTTTTCCAGGATGCTGATATTTCTCCTCCTCTTAAAATAGTGTTAAACAAAACTTTCCTGATCTTTATCAGTTTTTTTTTCCTTCCTAACTTCCAAACCTTCTACAGGAATACCATCTATTCCTGGGGCTTTCCTGTAGATTGGTTATACATAGCCATTTTTTTTATCTCATCCCTTCCTGTCCTAACTGTTAGTAATTGAGCCTCATCTACCTCTGGCATATTTAATTTTTCCATAAACTTTTCCATTTGTACCTTTTCTTGATTTCCATATTTCTCTGCTTTGTACAAATTTCATAACATTTCTAAAATATTTCTAATACTTCTACAAGGGCCTCTTGTTATCTTCCTTGTTATAGGCTTCCTAAGCTTGGTAACTACCCTTTCCACTTTTTGTTGCTTGAGGTGTTTTGTTAGAAGTTTTTGTGCTCTGGAATTATTATACAAAAACAGTTGCTTAACAGCAATCTTTGTAAACTTGTGCATATTATTGAGGTAATTTCTTATTTTCTGTTTAGCATTCTGCAGTTGCTCCTTTTCTTGTTCTGAGAGATTCCCCCTCTTTTGCAATGCTTTAACATTTGTCAATCCCTCTAAATAATTGTTACTATTTAACCATAACTCCCTTTCTTTTATTTCCAACCTAGTTTTAAACTCCACTTTAATTTTATCCCACTCCTTAGCTATGCTTTCAGAAGATAAATCTATCTTCTCTAGTAACTCCTGAATCAATTCCACACCCCATTCCTTAAATTCCTCTCTTTTCAATCTGTAGGTGGGGAAGCGCCAGTGTCTCATTTTCATTTCATTACCTTGTGTTTTTATTTTAGTTATTATTGGTGCATGATCTGAAGTAGTTATTGGGTGTGTTTCAAGACCTTCAATTAAATGCACATGTTCCTGTGAGATATAAAATCTATCTAGCCTAGCCCAGTTTTTGCATCTCTGTGAGTAATATGTAAATTCACTCTGAGCTCCTAGTACTGAATTCACATCTTCCACGCCAAACATTTTCATAAATTTCTACCCTCCTTTGTTATATTTTTCCCTTCTATGCCCCGCAGACACATCTTTACTGTTGCGAACCAAATTCCAGTCTCCACCTACAAGTAATATTCCTTGCTGAAAGCTGATCATTTCCCCCAGAATTTTCTTAAGCTCCATTATAGCAGTTTTAGGAGGGATGTAAATGCATGCCAGTATAATCCTCCTCCCAAGCCAGTAGCGCCTTAGTACTATGCGTCTTCCATTATTGTCTTTTTTTCCCTCTTATATCACTGCTGGAGCTGCCCCACGGTAGTGGTGCTGCGGTAGCATTGTCACCTCACAGTAAGACGTCCCGTTCGATTCTCAGTTAGAGCGTCTTCTGTGTGGAGGCATGCGTGAATGAGTGTGCCTTCGTTGAAGGTTGTGCATCAGGGCTGGTAACTCGGCACGTAAAAATCCATTACCAAACATTAGCGGACCGGCGTTCCGCTGTGGCGACCCCTAACTGGGATAAGCCGAAAGACACAACAACATATCACTACTGGAGCTCCTCTTGCAATTAATATAAGTGCTCCTCATTTCCTTTGCCCCTAATACTCAGCTGAATAACCATTCTAAAAACCTTTCTTTATCAAATTCACATGTTTAGTTCTTTCAAGTGTGTCACCTGTAGCATAGCTTTTTGTACTCTACATTTTTTAAATATAGTTCACTACTCTTTCTTTTTTATATTTATCTGTAATACCATTCAGATTGAAAGACATTACAGAAAGCATCAATTTCTTATATAGTTATTATTACCACATTTTCTATATAACTGCTCTTTTGCTAAATGTCTAGTTCCAACTTTTATGTTGCATGTATGTACTGTTCGGCAAGTTGGTCTTTTATAAAGTTATTTCATGTCATATCCACTGGTGCCTACGTCACATCTTATATGATTTTTTTTTTTTTTTTTTTGAAAGCCCTCACACAGAACAAACAACCCCCCCCCCCCAAAAAAAAAAAAATAAACCTTCCTAAAACATATGAACTTTACAATAACACAAAAAACTATGTACATCTTCAAGTATTGAAATGTTTGCTTCCTAATAACAACACAAGTTCTAAGTTGATAGCTACACAGACAGGCTAAAATTAACCAAAAAGAAAGGGTAGTCAAGCTAAGATGCAGCCTGTGCTATTAGTAAGTGCTATTTGTTTTTCTATGTCTATGTAACTCACCCAGTTGAGAAAACACTTGAATGCTTTCAGCAAACGCTTTCTCCAAGCCATTTTCTTTATCAGATTGTCTTCTAGTGACATGCAAACAGAAACAAAACTGTTAAGGGGTACCTTGTTTATCAGAAAAAAAGCCTTACAATATTCAATATTCTTTTTAATTTGCATGCTTTGTAATAAACTTGTTACAGGATAATACCTAGGGTTTTTACCCAGTCATTTCCCTATGCAAGCATGGGAAAAAGGACACTGATTTTTCTTTTGTCATACTCTTCTTAACCAGACCCCTCAGCTGTCCCCCATCTCCATCACTCCTCATTTTTTTTCATTGCAGTACCTGCATTTCTCAAACTGAACAAAGAAAAGGATAAAAAGGGTAAACAAGAAAAAACAAAAGCACCACTTTATATTAGTATCTCTGTTGGATTTTAAAAAACCTGAGAGAACTTTCTTCAAGTCTAAATGGTTTTGTATTATCTTTAAAGCTGTCACACCTGGGAAAACCCGTGATTGGATACAGGGAACATTCTGTCCTAGTCCATTTCTCTGTTCCTTTTTCTTTTTTTCCCTCAGCCAATCCCCTTCCACCAGACTGTCTCCAGTTCCTCTTTATCAGACTGTCTCCATGGAGGCATGAAGACTAGCTGCAGAAATGCTGCTTAGTGTGCTTATTTGCAAGTGCTAGAGAAAAAAAACATAATATTCAGTATTCTTTTTTAATTTACTTGCCCTGTGTTTTAAAACAAAGGTCCTTAGTCGGTCATTTCCGCATGCAAGAATGAAAAAAGCACATTAATTTGAACTCTGTCGTGTCCCTTTAACCAGCCCCCCCCCCCTCTTTTTTGTTAATCATTGCATTGCCTATGTTTCTCAAAAATGCACAAGAAGAAAATGAGAAGAGGGGAGAAAAATAAAAACACCACCTGTTTACAATCCCCATTGTACCCAAAAATAGCATGCAAAGAATGCCATGCAACACAGATACAATACTGTTAAGAAAAGAAAGTGTTTTCTTTACTTACAGTTAGTGTTCTCCCCTCTGTTCCCCTTCCCAAAGCATTTTTCCTAATATTAATGATTTGAAGTAGGGTTTATACTTGAGTCCTGCACTCAGCAAACAAATGCTGAAGAAGTCCAATATTTCCAGATTTTCTTGTGCTGTCATATTTAATTAATACAATTAATGCATTGCAATCCCATATTTCACAAATGCAATTAATGCATTGCAATCCCACATTAAGTTACTGATTTTTATCACTGTTCTCCATCACCTAAATCCTGTCTGTGCTTCATTTCCAACATACTCTTGATTCTTCTAGTCAACTCTTGTGCTCCATTCCTTCTCTCCAACATTTTCCTTTAAAATACTGGAAAGGAGTTAACAGGTGCAGTCTCTGTGTGGCCTTTATTACCAGAGGAGCGAGAAGCCGAATCTCCTTCTGTTTCACAGCTCAGTTTTTGTTGAACAAACGTTTGTATTTCCTCCTTAGCATGCATTTCACCAAAAAATTATTTTGTCCATCCAGGGAGGAATACCTTGAAGACAACTGGATACAGCAATTTGAATCTCACACCTGCGTCTCGGCATTCTCTGAACAGAGGGATGAATTTACTTCTCTTTTGCCTGGTGTACAATGAGTAATCATTCTCCACAAACATTCTGCTGTCACCTACTTTTAGTATTTTGCCCTCCTGCCACAATTTTGACAAAGTCAGTTCTTTCTGCTGGTAGGATTGCATTCTTACTATTAAAGGTCTAGGTTGCTTTCTTATAGTTAGATTTGGAGCATACACACAATGTGCCTGTTTAACTAATAAGTCCTGCTCTGGAATACCAGTCCAGTTACTTATTTGTGCTTTCATAAGTTTAATGCAGTCTGTTCCTTCCAGCTTCTCTGGTTTAGCTGAAAATCTCAAGTTTTCCCTACGTGCTCTGTCCTCTAATTCCATTATTTTTTGAAACATCTCTTGCTGAGCAGTCTCGTATTCAGCCAGCCTTTTCTTCATTTCAACCTCTGATTATTGCATCTGTATCATCTCATCTGAATATATGTTTAAAGCTCCTTCCAGCGTTTTGTTTTTTGTATTAATATACTCTTAGTGTTTTGTTTATTTTAACCAGGTCTGTATGCAGTTGTCTTGTATCGTTTTGTAGGTCATTGGAAGTCATGTCAGAAGATTGCATTACTTTTTGCTGAACAGCAGTAGAACTCTCCCTAGTCAGTGTTTCTTCCTCACTTTTTGTAGCTGATTTTTTCCAGGTCTTCTGTTTTTCTTTGTTCCTGGCATCCAGGCAGTGTAGTTATTAGCCAGTTACTGAAATTCACCCATAACACAAGTCTACTGGCCTTCTGTGCTGAGTTTCTGTTCTCACACTGGGAGAGCTAGAAACAAACTGTTACTCAGTGTGCAGCCATCTTGGAACTCCTCATTGCCTATATCTTTGTTGATAAGGTCCATGTTGATACGCTCCATGACCTTGCAGATAAGGCTAGTCAGGCTAATAAGTCTGGTTCACGTGGTCATTGGAAGCACCACCTTTGTGGAAGGGGATAACTGTGGCCTTTTTGCATTCATCTAGGATGACGCCTGTGCTCAGAATGTGATTGAAAAGAGTACCCAATGGTGTTGCTAATTCTTGTTTTAGCCCATGTAGGGTGCAGCCTGAGATGTTATCAGGTCCCATAGAAGCTGTGTTTTTGATTTTAGAGAGGGCATTCATGACCTGCTGTTTAGAGATACAAGGTAGAGGACAGGTGGTGGGGATGTTATGGGGTACGTGTGGTGGGGACAAGGGAGTGAAGTTTTCACAGAACCTGTTGATTAACAGGTTAGCGATGTTCACAGGCTCAGTATATGTGGTATAATTAACTACTAGTTCAGTACAAATCTGGGCTTTTCCTTTTAAGTTACGACTGTAACTAAAGAACGCCTTATGGTTGTCCTTAATTGAGAAAGCTAATTTGGATTCGTAGTTAACTTTGGAGGACTTCACAAGGAGTCCTATTTGCTTGTTTAAGCTGAGGAGGGAGTGTTTCCAGTTTAGGGCCCCCTCCCTCTTAGTGTTAGACAGCAATTTCTTCTTCTTATTGTAAAGCCTGTTAATGGCAGTTGTCCACCAGGCAGGTTTGCTGTTCCTTTAGGAGTTTGTTTTGGTCCTATTGTGTACGGCTGAGTCAATGCAGTTATATATTTGTTTGTATAAAGCATTTGCACAGAGCTCTGCGCATTTGCCAGTTCCATCTGAGGGAGAGGTGCAGTGAAGCTATTTATACCATCCCTTAAGAGGTTATAATCTGCTTTGGAGAAGTTTTTTAGTTTAGTTGCTGCTGGGGGCGGGGGGGGGGGGTCAGGTGTGATAGTTACTTCGAATGAGACTGATTTGTGGTTAGATCTCACCGGGAAAGACCTCAGTGGGGGTGCTACAGTGGGCCCTCATATTGCTAAGCACCAGCATCAGCGTAGTGGAGATGAGACCAGTCCTCTAGACCATATAAGCCTTCTAGTACTCTGTCCCAGTAGGGAGGTCTATGCACACCAGCTTCTAGCATGGCATTTGTGATGTTTATCCATAAATGATGTGAAGTTATTTAGAGATGCTGTGAGTGTGTGGAAATGGGCCGTGTCTAGCAGCAGTTTTCTGGCTGCAATCCTTATCGCACAGGAAGGCCCTGTTTGATAGACCTGCTGTGCAGCTTTCCTGCAGCTGCACAGTGAATTCTGTTTCAGCTTCTTGTTGACAAAGAAGATATTTTAGAAATTAAGAAAGCCCTTCTATTATCTGTTTGTATCCATGGCTAACAACAAGTGCAGGAACAACGTCTCCCACATTCTACCACTGGGAAGACCCCCAGGGATGCTGCTGCTAACAAGTGCCCAACTGCACTCCTCTGTTTCCTCTGATAGCAGAATTTGTACAGAAGGCAGATGTCTTCAAGGACAGTGTTATCTGCATAGCTTCCTTTAGGCTTTGGCAGATTTGGTTACTTCTTCTTCTGCCTTAGCTGCTGGAAATGCCCCTGTTTTTGAGATCAACAAAGAAACTGTTGTCCTATTTGTTTTCCAAGTTCCTTGGGCAATTAGGTTCTCTACTTCAAGTAGTTGCCAGTAACCTTGCTTTATTTTTCAGCTAGAGTAGTTAACATTCCGTCATTTGTCCAAAAGGTCAGCATAGGGAGACATACAGGGGCAGTAGGACATGCTTTACAGTATGAATTAACTCTGCGGGCCTGTTTTCCTGTGTTTCTTCTATCTGTGCAGTACATGACTATTAAGCAAACAGTTTTAGTACTGGCTTAAGCTGCTGTTTAGTTAATTTCATTTAACCACCATCTGTGTATGTCACCAAAAGCAAGATGGTGTTTCTCCTCAGCTAACTTGAAAGTCTCTGAAGCCTTTGAAACTTTTTTTGAGACCTGTATTGCAGGCTCAGTCCCTCCTTTGGACTTGTGCTTGAAAAGTTGTATCTGCTGCTAATCAGTTACTACTGCAGAACTGAAGTATCCTGATTGGAAAATACTTTAGCTGGCAGAATTTGCTTCTTTTGAGCAGATGACTGTACCATCATCTCTACTGCCAGTACCCTTTCTGACCTGCGCACTTTCACCCAAAAGTCCTTCAACTTGGTGGGAAAATGGCTTGCCAATAACCTAATTCTGAATCACAAAAAGACCAAACTCTTGCTATTTCTCCCAAAATCACTCAATCAGCACAAACTCAACTTCACCATAACTTCGCTTAACAACACTCCTCTTAATGGTGACACCCATACCAAACTTCTTGGAGCCGTAATAGACAATGAACTAAAATTCAACCCACATGCTCAACACTGTGTTAAAAAAAAAAAATCAGAAACTCTTGTCTTCTCTATAGAAATAAAGAATTTCTTAGAAAAGACTCGCGTAGAGCCCTTGTTCATGACTACCTCCTACCCAGTCTTCTCTATAGTTCACAAATCCTTACCAACTTGCAAACAGGCCTAAGTAAACTTGAAATTGCCTGCAATAAAATTGTCAGGTTTGCAACAAACCAAACGTATCTCTGTCATCACTGCCAATCCCTCAAGGCTCTAAATTGGTTAGAATTTCCACACCAATTTCTGTCCTCACAACTGCTTGTCATTCATAACATCCTTAACAAGCCCTCCTCATGTCCTAACCTCTCCTCTCTAATCTCTCTCCATACTCTTGCAAGAAACCTCAGGAGCTCCGATCAACTACTTCTAGAAATATACAAACCTAAATGGTCTATAGGTCAAATTCTATACAGTTACACTCCTGCCCTAAACTGGAACAAACTCCCCCTGGCCATATGTGCAACACCTCACACATTGGAGTTAAAAAAAAAAAAAGCACTCAAAGAACACCTCCAAAACTCCTGGACTTGCCACTGTAACCCCCCCCCCCCTTGAATTTCACTATTTTATTGAACAGTTAATACTTGTCGCGTGGGTTTCCTCCGGGTGCTCTGGTTTCCTCCCACATCCCAAAGACATGCAGTAGGTGGATTGGACACTCTAAATTGGCCCTAGGTGTGAGTGTGTGCATGTGTGTGCCTTCTGTGGAAGGTTTGGCACCTGGCTGGCAACTCGACACTGTAAAACTCCACTGCCAATCATGAGTGGACAGGTGATTTTCTGTGGCGACCCCTAACCGGGAAAAGCCTTAAGAAGAAGATTGAACAGTTAATACTTGCCCTGGTAACCCCTACCCCTCCACCTGCACTCTCACCTCTTCTCCAAAGAGCTGCTCTTTCCTACCTCTATTTTTTTACTCTCTTCTTGCTCTTCCTACTGTTCCTAAAGACTCTGCCTTAACTTCCCCTCACTTAACATCTTTTACCTCCTGGGTTCATCCTATACTTGCATAACAAAAAAAAAATCATTTTTCTATGCTCTGTACAACTTATATTATGGAAGATGTAATGTCTTGAACGTTGTATGTTGACAATGTAAACAGGGATTTTTTTAAGAAGTAACAAATGTCTTGAACTATTTATGTTGTAAATGTAGCAAAAGTATGTAGGAAACAATGTATTTTACTTTGTAGACTGTACTATATAGTTATGTGGAGCTTTGCTCCCCGGACCACCACTGAAAAAGGGCTCTGGCTCAGTCAGACTTTCCCGGTCAAGAAATGTCAAATAAAATAAATAAATAAAAATAACATCTTCCATATTTGGTCTTGCACAATGACAGAATTATTCTTGGGACGAGTATTTTTCCATACATGTACTTTCCTGTCTTCTTTTTGCCTGTCTTTAGTCATGGCAGGGACTTGCTGCACTGTATATGTTCATTGTCAACTAAGTTAATAAATGAATAAAACAAAGTCCTTATGGAAAGATTCCCAACCGCATGTTTCTTTCTTTCTCAAGTCCTTTGTACAGAAAATTTCTAGCATTAAACCTAGCCAAGTGTCTGTACAATTGCATTAATTTTTGCTATGTTAAGCATAATAGTGCATTCTCTGCATTTTGCTAACATTTACTCTGCAAATGCTACAGGTAGTTTGGTGCCCTACTTTAAGAATGCAGCCTTTCATGGTGTTTGTGCAATGTTTACATGGATTCTGTTAAATATATTTGCAAAGCTTTTGTAAGTTGGATCTGATGTGTGTGTGCTCTTGGGGTTGAGGTTATCATGGTATGAAAATATCAAGATGGTGGCATTTGGCTAACTGAGCTGCTTTTTTCTTTTACGTTGTTTTTTTTTGTCTTCTCATTTCTGATTTCTTATTTTTATTGTTTTAATGCTGTGCTGGTATTCAACAAAGTATTATATTAGTTTAAGGGTGTGCACACTTATACAACTAGCGTATTGTATGTTTATTTTTTATATTTTTCCCTAACAGATTTGTTTGTTTTTCAATTGAATTGTACAGGTTATAGGTCACATTAAAGTTGAGAAAAGTTTTGAAATCATTTAGTATGGTTTAATTTTTTTAAATCACAAAAACCTGGCATTTTAACAGGTGCGTAAACTTTTTATATTCACTGTATGTATGTATAGTGTGTGTATGTGTATGTATATATATATATATATATATATATATATATATATATATATATATATATATATATGGGTCCACTTCAAAATACTGACTTTCAAAATACTGAGAGCAAAATCTCTAAAGCTCAAAATACTGAAAAAAAATACAGTACAGCAACACAACTATATTGCAGTAGAACTACATACAGAAACATATTACTGTTCTGCAAGTATAGGCAGGGGGGCAAGCCCCCACAACCCTTGCTACTTAAATATATCAACTCCGAGATTCCACTTCATAGGTAGGTACTAGTCTATCGGCCCAAGGGCCTACACAAGCCTAGCCAACAAGGTTCCCTGGCTTACGCCACCCAAGAAAGTTATTTTCCTGTGCCACTGTCGAGCAGAGACACAGAAGTGATCCCTGGGGTGTATTTCCTATTTCCCATCCACTCGTCAAGATTTTTCTTGAAGAGTGCTAATGAAGACCTTTGCTTGACATAGATGGGTAGCCTGTTCCAGAGTATGGGAAGTCGCTGGGATTGGAATCTATCCCTCCAGCATGTCCTGTTTATTGTGGTGACAAGGTTCAGGTCCCTAGAGCGTGTAGCTACTTCAGATTTGCACTGGCCTCACTACACTAAATACTTATACTTGGAGAAGAGTAATATGGTTTGTTTTTTTATTTGTTTCAGTATGTACTTGTGCTAGAATATAATAAGTGTTGGTATCCTGTGTGTTTTCAGTATTTTGAGCTTTAGAGATTTTGGTCTCTGTATTTTGAGTTTAGGTATTTTGAAAGTTGGTATTTTGAAGTGGAACAATATATATAAAATCTATTCTTGCTGTTGTTGGTTTCTTTGTTGCATCTGACTCTCTGAATCATATCATTTCCTGGTACATTATGGACTAGAAGAGCCAGTTCTATATTGGTTTTGCTTCTGTGTAGCAGTTGTACCTTAAAAATTGCTTTCTGCATCTGTTCCTCTGAAAAACATAACTCTTCCCTATGGACTTTTGAAGTGGACCCATATATATAAAATCTATTCTTGCTCTTGTTGGTTTCTTTGTTGCATCTGACTCTGTGAATCATATAATTTCCTGGTATGTTATGGACTAGAAGAGCCAGATGTTCTTCATGTTTCACTGTTGCAGTCATCACGTTTGGGTTATCTGCCTGCAGGTAGCCCTCAGCCAGCCTGAATACCAGAGTCTTTGGATTTCTGCGTCGGATGCTGTCGCTTCTTCCTTGACGTCAGGTTGTCAGGGGTATAAAACATGCAGCCGACGCCATTACATCAGTCTTTCTTGCTGTGCATTGCCCAAAGCAGAAGCAGTTCGCAAGTGCCGGTCGGCCGACTCCTGAAATTTTCGTTTTCGAGTTTCAGACCCGAAGTCTTCAAAAATGCTAAGTACCCCGTTGGGGATTCTTTTCCTTGCTCTAACCGATGTCAGTAAAAGTCAACAATTGTCTTACCTGTGGAAAGCAAATACCACATAGAGATTTTCATTCTTACTGCATCCCCTGTTTAGGCCAAGACCACGCCGTCCCTCGTCAGTTTTGTGCCTTGTTCAATGC